>NW_027196316.1:0-55000 GCF_038502225.1 Cherax quadricarinatus | reverse complement strand
AAGATAGAGGGATATGATAACGACATATAAAATGCTGAGAGGAATTGAGAAAGTGAACAGAGACAGGATGTTCCAAAGATGAGACACAGCAACAAGAAAGAGGTCACAGTTGGAAGTTGAAAATTCAGATGAATCACAGAGTTGTCAGGAAGTGGAATAGCCTAGGAAGTGATGTAATGTAGGCAGGATCTATACATAGCTTTAAGAAGAGGTATGATAAAGCTTATGGAGCATGAAGAGTGACCTAGTAGCAACCAGTGAAGACGCAGGGCTAGGAGCTGTGAATCGATCCCTGCAACCACAACTAGGTGAGCACACACTGTTACAAAAAGGCGATATCTATAGACATCTCCAGAGAATACTGGAAGGTCTCCGCCGGTAGCATTCAACCTGTTTATGGTTTTTATACAAGTTGTCAGAATAAGATCAGGTCTTGTTATCTCTTGTATTGAAAGAAATATTAATAGAGTTTTTTGAATTACAACTCGGTGATAATAATTCAGCGAAATAAAATTTGAGATCTTTAATACAAAAGGTGTCTAGTTGGATAATAAGTTTTACATAGTTTAGGATACAAGCTCCTTCATATCTCTTGTAGCACAATATTGAATTGTACATATGGTAACATAGTGCTGAGGGCACATTTCGTACAGTACAAATCATTAGCATTTTACTATGATGAGATACACTCTTGTATACGAGTAATACAAATATATACTAGTGAATGACTGTGTCTGTGTGCTTAAAGTGCTCCTTGCATCTCAGTAAGACTTGAATCAAAATAGACTTAAGTAGTGACTGACAATAACTCCTCAAATAATCTATCTCCTCGACCATCAAGGCAGTCAAAACAGCTTGCTTGTACAAAATGACAGCCAACCACAACTCTCAAACAGTGAGGACAGTGAAGTGTAAATGTTACATTCTACCTAATGACAGCTAAGTCAAATAGTATAAAGCAAGACATTTTTATTTTAGCTATTAATGAAAATATCAGAAATATTAAATTACATGAAAGATAATACACATCAAATGTAAATTATATACATTGTGTAGCTTTCAGAGGGCACAACAACACATGCACACACACACACCAGACAAGATAATGAACATACATACACAGGAAACTCAAGGTTTAACAGTGAGTGGAAGAGAAACATCAGACATGTGGTAACATAGAAACATGAGAAGAGGCAAAAGATAAGTAAGAGACCAATGAAGGAATTCTGATGTATCAGGATGATACTGACCAGTAATGTATTAGTGACAGCACATGATACTGACCAGTAACCTATTAGTGACAGCAGATGATACTGACCAGTAATGTATTAGTGACAGCACATGATACTGACCAGTAATGTATTAGTGACAGCAGATGATACTGACCAGTAATGTATTAGTGACAGCAGATGATACTGACCAGTAATGTATTAGTGACAGCAGATGATACTGACCAGTAATATATTAGTGACAGCAGATGATACTGACCAGTAATGTATTAGTGACAGCACATGATACTGACCAGTAATGTATTAGTGACAGCACATGATACTGACCAGTAATGTATTAGTGACAGCACATGATACTGACCAGTAATGTATTAGTGACAGCACATGATACTGACCAGTAATGTATTAGTGACAGCACATGATACTGACCAGTAATGTATTAGTGACAGCAGATGATACTGACCAGTAATGTATTAGTGACAGCAGATGATACTGACCAGTAATGTATTAGTGACAGCAGATGATACTGACCAGTAATGTATTAGTGACAGCACATGATACTGACCAGTAATGTATTAGTGACAGCACATGATACTGACCAGTAATGTATTAGTGACAGCACATGATACTGACCAGTAATGTATTAGTGACAGCACATGATACTGACCAGTAATGTATTAGTGACAGCACATGATACTGACCAGTAATGTATTAGTGACAGCACATGATACTGACCAGTAATGTATTAGTGACAGCACATGATACTGACGAGTAATGTATTAGTGACAGCAGATGATACTGACCAGTAATGTATTAGTGACAGCAGATGATACTGACCAGTAATGTATTAGTGACAGCAGATGATACTGACCAGTAATGTATTAGTGACAGCAGATGATACTGACCAGTAATGTATTAGTGACAGCAGATGATACTGACCAGTAATGTATTAGTGACAGCAGATGATACTGACCAGTAATGTATTAGTGACAGCAGATGATACTGACCAGTAATGTATTAGTGACAGCACATGATACTGACCAGTAATGTATTAGTGACAGCAGATGATACTGACCAGTAATGTATTAGTGACAGCAGATGATACTGACCAGTAATGTATTAGTGACAGCACATGATACTGACCAGTAATGTATTAGTGACAGCACATGATACTGACCAGTAATGTATTAGTGACAGCACATGATACTGACCAGTAATGTATTAGTGACAGCAGATGATACTGACCAGTAATGTATTAGTGACAGCAGATGATACTGACCAGTAATGTATTAGTGACAGCACATGATACTGACCAGTAATGTATTAGTGACAGCACATGATACTGACCAGTAATGTATTAGTGACAGCAGATGATACTGACCAGTAATGTATTAGTGACAGCACATGATACTGACCAGTAATGTATTAGTGACAGCACATGAAACTGACCAGTAATGTATTAGTGACAGCACATGATACTGACCAGTAATGTATTAGTGACAGCACATGATACTGACCAGTAATGTATTAGTGACAGCACATGATACTGACCAGTAATGTATTAGTGACAGCAGATGATACTGACCAGTAATGTATTAGTGACAGCAGATGATACTGACCAGTAATGTATTAGTGACAGCACATGATACTGACCAGTAATGTATTAGTGACAGCACATGATACTGACCAGTAATGTATTAGTGACAGCACATGATACTGACCAGTAATGTATTAGTGACAGCAGATGATACTGACCAGTAATGTATTAGTGACAGCAGATGATAGTGACCAGTAATGTATTAGTGACAGCAGATGATACTGACCAGTAATGTATTAGTGACAGCAGATGATACTGACCAGTAATGTATTAGTGACAGCACATGATACTGACCAGTAATGTATTAGTGACAGCACATGATACTGACCAGTAATGTATTAGTGACAGCACATGATACTGACCAGTAATGTATTAGTGACAGCAGATCATACTGACCAGTAATTTATTAGTGACAGCAGATGATACTGACCAGTAATGTATTAGTGACAGCAGATGATACTGACCAGTAATGTATTAGTGACAGCACATGATACTGACCAGTAATGTATTAGTGACAGCACATGATACTGACCAGTAATGTATTAGTGACAGCAGATGATACTGACCAGTAATGTATTAGTGACAGCAGATGATACTAACCAGTAATGTATTAGTGGCAGCAGATGACACTAACCAGTAATGTATTAGTGACAGCACATGATACTGACCAGTAATGTATTAGTGACAGCAGATGATACTGACCAGTAATGTATTAGTGACAGCAGATGATACTGACCAGTAATGTATTAGTGACAGCAGATGATACTGACCAGTAATGTATTAGTGACAGCAGATGATACTGACCAGTAATGTATTAGTGACAGCAGATGATACTGACCAGTAATGTATTAGTGACAGCAGATGATACTGACCATTAATGTATTAGTGACAGCACATGATACTGACCAGTAATGTATTAGTGACAGCAGATGATACTGACCAGTAATGTATTAGTGACAGCACATGATACTGACCAGTAATGTATTAGTGACAGCACATGATACTGACCAGTAAAGTATTAGTGACAGCAGATGACACTGACCAGTAATGTATTAGTGACAGCAGATGATACTGACCAGTAATGTATTAGTGACAGCAGATGATACTGACCAGTAATGTATTAGTGACAGCAGATGATACTGACCAGTAATGTATTAGTGACAGCAGATGATACTGACCAGTAATGTATTAGTGACAGCAGATGATACTGACCAGTAATGTATTAGTGACAGCACATGATACTGACCAGTAATGTATTAGTTACAGCACATGATACTGACCAGTAATGTATTAGTGACAGCAGATGATACTGAACAGTAATGTATTAGTGACAGAAGATGATACTGACCAGTAATGTATTAGTGACAGCACATGATACTGACCAGTAATGTATTAGTGACAGCAGATGATACTGACAAGTAATATATTAGTGACAGCACATGATACTGACCAGTAATGTATTAGTGACAGCACATGATACTGACCAGTAATGTATTAGTGACAGCACATGATACTGACCAGTAATGTATTAGTGACAGCACATGATACTGACCAGTAATGTATTAGTGACAGCACATGATACTGACCAGTAATGTATTAGTGACAGCAGATGACACTGACCAGTAATGTATTAGTGACAGCAGATGATACTGACCAGTAATGTATTAGTGACAGCAGATGATACTGACCAGTAATGTATTAGTGACAGCACATGATACTGACCAGTAATGTATTAGTGACAGCAGATGATACTGACCAGTAATGTATTAGTGACAGCACATGATACTGACCAGTAATGTATTAGTTACAGCACATGATACTGACCAGTAATGTATTAGTGACAGCAGATGATACTGAAATGTAATGTATTAGTGACAGAAGATGATACTGACCAGTAATGTATTAGTGACAGCACATGATACTGACCAGTAATGTATTAGTGACAGCAGATGATACTGACCAGTAATATATTATTGACAGCACATGATACTGACCAGTAATGTATTAGTGACAGCAGATGATACTGACCAGTAATGTATTAGTGACAGCACATGATACTGACTACTAATGTATTAGTGACAGCACATGATACTGACCAGTAATGTATTAGTGACAGCACATGATACTGACCAGTAATGTATTAGTGACAGCACATGATACTGACCAGTAATATATTAGTGACAGCAGATGATACTGACCAGTAATGTATTAGTGACAGCAGATGATACTGACCAGTAATGTATTAGTGACAGCACATGATACTGACCAGTAATGTATTAGTGACAGCACATGATACTGACCAGTAATGTATTAGTGACAGCAGATGATACTGACCAGTAATGTATTAGTGACAGCAGATGATACTGACCAGTAATGTATTAGTGACAGCAGATGATACTGACCAGTAATGTATTAGTGACAGCACATGATACTGACCAGTAATGTATTAGTGACAGCACATGATACTGACCAGTAATGTATTAGTGACAGCACATGATACTGACCAGTAATGTATTAGTGACAGAAGATGATACTGACCAGTAATATATTAGTGACAGCACATGATACTGACCAGTAATGTATTAGTGACAGCAGATGATACTGACCAGTAATGTATTAGTGACAGCACATGATACTGACCAGTAATGTATTAGTGACAGCACATGATACTGACCAGTAATGTATTAGTGACAGCACATGATACTGACCAGTAATATATTAGTGACAGCAGATGATACTGACCAGTAATGTATTAGTGACAGCAGATGATACTGACCAGTAATGTATTAGTGACAGCAGATGATACTGACCAGTAATGTATTAGTGACAGCGCATGTTACTGACCAGTAATGTATTAGTGACAGCACATGATACTGACCAGTAACCTATTAGTGACAGCAGATGATACTGACCAGTAATGTATTAGTGACATCACATGATACTGACCAGTAATGTATTAGTGACAGCAGATGATACTGACCAGTAATGTATTAGTGACACCAGATGATACTGACCAGTAATGTATTAATGACAGCAGATGATACTGACCAGTAATGTATTAGTGACAGCAGATGATACTGACCAGTAATGTATTAGTGACAGCACATGATACTGACCAGTAATGTATTAGTGACAGCACATGATACTGACCAGTAATGTATTAGTGACAGCACATGATACTGACCAGTAATGTATTAGTGACAGCACATGATACTGAACACTAATGTATTAGTGACAGCACATGATACTGACCAGTAATGTATTAGTGACAGCAGATGATACTGACCAGTAATGTATTAGTGACAGCAGATGATACTGACCAGTAATGTATTAGTGACAGCAGATGATACTGACCAGTAATGTATTAGTGACAGCACATGATACTGACCAGTAATGTATTAGTGACAGCACATGATACTGACCAGTAATGTATTAGTGACAGCACATGATACTGACCAGTAATGTATTAGTGACAGCACATGATACTGACCAGTAATGTATTAGTGACAGCACATGATACTGACCAGTAATGTATTAGTGACAGCACATGATACTGACCAGTAATGTATTAGTGACAGCACATGATACTGACCAGTAATGTATTAGTGACAGCAGATGATACTGACCAGTAATGTATTAGTGACAGCAGATGATACTGACCAGTAATGTATTAGTGACAGCAGATGATACTGACCAGTAATGTATCAGTGACAGCACATGATACTGACCAGTAATGTATTAGTGACAGCAGATGATACTGACCAGTAATGTATTAGTGACAGCAGATGATACTGACCAGTAATGTATTAGTGACAGCAGATGATACTGACCAGTAATGTATTAGTGACAGCACATGATACTGACCAGTAATGTATTAGTGACAGCACATGATACTGACCAGTAATGTATTAGTGACAGCAGATGATACTGACCAGTAATGTATTAGTGACAGCACATGATACCGACCAGTTATGTATTAGTGACAGCACATGATACTGACCAGTAATGTATTAGTGACAGCACATGATACTGACCAGTAATGTATTAGTGACAGCAGATGATACTGACCAGTAATGTATTAGTGACAGCACATGATACTGACCAGTAATGTATTAGTGACAGCACATGAAACTGACCAGTAATGTATTAGTGACAGCAGATGATACTGACCAGTAATGTATTAGTGACAGCACATGATACTGACCAGTAATGTATTAGTGACAGCAGATGATACTGACCAGTAATGTATTAGTGACAGCAGATGATACTGACCAGTAATGTATTAGTGACAGCACATGATACTGACCAGTAATGTATTAGTGACAGCACATGATACTGACCAGTAATGTATTAGTGACAGCACATGATACTGACCAGTAATGTATTAGTGACAGCACATGATACTGACCAGTAATGTATTAGTGATAGCAGATGATACTTACCAGTAATGTATTAGTGACAGCAGATGATACTGACCAGTAATGTATTAGTGACAGCAGATGATACTGACCAGTAATGTATTAGTGACAACAGATGATACTGACCAGTAATGTATTAGTGACAGCACATGATACTGACCAGTAATGTATTAGTGACAGCACATGATACTGACCAGTAATGTATTAGTGACAGCACATGATACTGACCAGTAATGTATTAGTGACAGCAGATCATACTGACCAGTAATTTATTAGTGACAGCAGATCATACTGACCAGTAATGTATTAGTGACAGCAGATGATACTGACCAGTAATGTATTAGTGACAGCACATGATACTGACCAGTAATGTATTAGTGACAGCACATGATACTGACCAGTAATGTATTAGTGACAGCAGATGATACTGACCAGTAATGTATTAGTGACAGCAGATGATACTGACCAGTAATGTATTAGTGGCAGCAGATGATACTAACCAGAAATGTATTAGTGACAGCACATGATACTGACCAGTAATGTATTAGTGACAGCAGATGATACTGACCAGTAATGTATTAGTGACAGCAGATGATACTGACCAGTAATGTATTAGTGACAGCAGATGATACTGACCAGTAATGTATTAGTGACAGCAGATGATACTGACCAGTAATGTATTAGTGACAGCAGATGATACTGACCAGTAATGTATTAGTGACAGCAGATGATACTGACCATTAATGTATTAGTGACAGCACATGATACTGAGCAGTAATGTATTAGTGACAGCAGATGATACTGACCAGTAATGTATTAGTGACAGCACATGATACTGACCAGTAATGTATTAGTGACAGCACATGATACTGACCAGTAAAGTATTAGTGACAGCAGATGATACTGACCAGTAATGTATTAGTGACAGCAGATGATACTGACCAGTAATGTATTAGTGACAGCAGATGATACTGACCAGTAATGTATTAGTGACAGCAGATGATACTGACCAGTAATGTATTAGTGACAGCAGATGATACTGACCAGTAATGTATTAGTGACAGCAGATGATACTGACCAGTAATGTATTAGTGACAGCAGATGATACTGACCAGTAATGTATTAGTGACAGCAGATGATACTGACCAGTAATGTATTAGTGACAGCAGATGATACTGACCAGTAATGTATTAGTTACAGCACATGATACTGACCAGTAATGTATTAGTGACAGCAGATGATACTGAACAGTAATGTATTAGTGACAGCAGATGATACTGAACAGTAATGTATTAGTGACAGCACATGATACTGACCAGTAATGTATTAGTGACAGCAGATGATACTGACAAGTAATATATTAGTGACAGCACATGATACTGACCAGTAATGTATTAGTGACAGCACATGATACTGACCAGTAATGTATTAGTGACAGCAGATGATACTGACCAGTAATGTATTAGTGACAGCACATGATACTGACCAGTAATGTATTAGTGACAGCACATGATACTCACAAGTAATATATTAGTGACAGCACATGATACTGACCAGTAATGTATTAGTGACAGCACATGATACTGACCAGTAATGTATTAGTGACAGCAGATGATACTGACCAGTAATATATTAGTGACAGCACATGATACTGACCAGTAATGTATTAGTGACAGCAGATGATACTGACCAGTAATGTATTAGTGACAGCACATGATACTGACCAGTAATGTATTAGTGACAGCACATGATACTGACCAGTAATGTATTAGTGACAGCACATGATACTGACCAGTAATGTATTAGTGACAGCACATGATACTGACCAGTAATATATTAGTGACAGCAGATGATACTGACCAGTAATGTATTAGTGACAGCAGATGATACTGACCAGTAATGTATTAGTGACAGCACATGATACTGACCAGTAATGTGTTAGTGGCAGCACATGATACTGACCAGTAATGTATTAGTGACAGCATATGATACTGACCAGTAATGTATTAGTGACAGCACATGATACTGACCAGTAATGTATTAGTGACAGCACATGATACTGACCAGTAATGTATTAGTGACAGCACATGATACTGACCAGTAATGTATTAGTGACAGCACATGATACTGACCAGTAATGTATTAGTGACAGCACATGATACTGACCAGTAATATATTAGTGACAGCAGATGATACTGACCAGTAATGTATTAGTGACAGCAGATGATACTGACCAGTAATGTATTAGTGACAGCAGATGATACTGACCAGTAATGTATTAGTGACAGCGCATGATACTGACCAGTAATGTATTAGTGACAGCACATGATACTGACCAGTAATGTATTAGTGACAGCAGATGATACTGACCAATAATGTATTAGTGACAGCACATGATACTGACCAGTAATGTATTAGTGACAGCACATGATACTGACCAGTAATGTATTAGTGACAGCACATGATACTGACCAGTAATGTATTAGTGACAGCACATGATACTGACCAGTAATGTATTAGTGACAGCAGATGATACTGACCAGTAATGTATTAGTGACAGCACATGATACTGACCAGTAATGTATTAGTGACAGCAGATGATACTGACCAGTAATGTATTAGTGACAGCAGATGATACTGACCAGTAATGTATTAGTGAAAGCAGATGATACTGACCAGTAATGTATTACTGACAGCACATGATACTGACCAGTAATGTATTAGTGACAGCAGATGATACTGACCAGTAATGTATTAGTGACAGCAGATGATACTGACCAGTAATGTATTAGTGACAGCAGATGATACTGACCAGTAATGTATTAGTGACAGCAGATGATACTGACCAGTAATGTATTAGTGACAGCAGATGATACTGACCAGTAATGTATTAGTGACAGCAGGTGATACTGACCAGTAATGTATTAGTGACAACAGATGATACTGACCATTAATGTATTAGTGACAGCACATGATACTGAGCAGTAATGTATTAGTGACAGCAGATGATACTGACCAGTAATGTATTAGTGACAGCACATGATACTGACCAGTAATGTATTAGTGACAGCAGATGATACTGACCAGTAATGTATTAGTGACAGCACATGATACTGACCAGTAATGTATTAGTGACAGCAGATGATACTGACCAGTAATGTATTAGTGACAGCACATGAAACTGACCAGTAATGTATTAGTGACAGCACATGATACTGACCAGTAATGTATTAGTAACAGCACATGATACTGACCAGTAATGTATTAGTGACAGCACATGAAACTGACCAGTAATGTATTAGTGACAGCACATGATACTGACCAGTAATGTATTAGTGACAGCACATGATACTGACCAGTAATGTATTAGTGACACCAGATGATACTGACCAGTAATGTATTAGTGACAGCAGATGATACTGACCAGTAATGTATTAGTGACAGCAGATGATACTGACCAGTAATGTATTAGTGACAGCACATGATACTGACCAGTAAAGTATTAGTGACAGCACATGATACTGACCAGTAATGTATTAGTGACAGCACATGATACTGACCAGTAATGTATTAGTGACAGCACATGATACTGACCAGTAATGTATTAGTAACGGCACATGATACTGACCAGTAATGTATTAGTGACAGCACATGAAACTGACCAGTAATGTATTAGTGACAGCAGATGATACTGACCAGTAATGTATTAGTGACAGCACATGATACTGACCAGTAATGTATTAGTGACACCAGATGATACTGACCAGTAATGTATTAGTGACAGCAGATGATACTGACCAGTAATGTATTAGTGACAGCAGATGATACTGACCAGTAATGTATTAGTGACAGCAGATGATACTGACCAGTAATGTATTAGTGACAGCACATGATACTGACCAGTAATGTATTAGTAACAGTACATGATACTGACCAGTAATGTATTAGTGACAGCACATGAAACTGACCAGTAATGTATTAGTGACAGCAGATGATACTGACCAGTAATGTATTAGTGACAGCAGATGATACTGACCAGTAATGTATTAGTGACACCAGATGATACTGACCAGTAATGTATTAGTGACAGCAGATGATACTGACCAGTAATGTATTAGTGACAGCAGATGATACTGACCAGTAATGTATTAGTGACAGCACATGATACTGACCAGTAATGTATTAGTGACAGCACATGATACTGACCAGTAATGTATTAGTGACAGCAGATGATACTGACCAGTAATGTATTAGTGACAGCACATGACGCAAATGAACATCCTACCTGGAGTATACCTGGAGTATACCTGGACTATACCTGGAGTATACCTGGAGTAAACCTGGAGTATACCTGGAGCACACCTGAAGCATACCTGAAGTTTACCTGGAGCATACCTGGAGCATACCTGGAGTATACCTGGAGTATACCTGGAGTATACCTGGAGTATACCTGGAGTATACCTGGAGCATACCTGGAGTAAACCTGGAGTATACTTGGAGTAAACCTGGAGCATACCTTGAGTATACCTGGAGCATACCTGGAGCATATCTGGAGTAAACCTGGAGTATACCTGGAGTAAACCTGGAGCATACCTGGAGCATACCTGGAGCTTACCTGGAGTATACCTGGAGTAAACCAGGAGTATACCTGGAGTAAACCTGGAGTATACCTGGAGCATACCTGGATTATACTTGGAGTATACCTGGAGTATACCTGGAGTATACCTGGAGTAAACCTGGAGTAAACCTGGAATATACCTGGAGTATACCTGGAGTAAACCTGGAGCATACCTGGAGAATACATGGAGTATACCTGGAGTATACCTTGAGTAAACCTGGAGTAAACCTGGAGTATACCTGGAGTATACCTGGAGTATACCTGGAGTATACCTGGACTATACCTGGAGGATATCTGGAGTATACCTGGAGTGTACCTAGAGTATTCATGGAGTGTACCTGGAGTATACCTGGAGTATACCTGGAGTATGCTTAGAGTATATCTGGAGTATACCTGGAGTATACCTGGTGTAAATCTGC
This sequence comes from Cherax quadricarinatus, assembly GCF_038502225.1. Lineage (NCBI taxonomy): Eukaryota > Metazoa > Arthropoda > Malacostraca > Decapoda > Parastacidae > Cherax > Cherax quadricarinatus. The sequence continues at coordinate 42,719 of NW_027196316.1, read as the reverse complement.
AGCATACCTGGAGCATACCTGGAGTATACCTAGAGTATACGTGGAGTATACCTGGAGTATACCTGGAGTAAACCTGGAGTAAACCTGAAGTATACCTGGAGTATACCTGGAGTATACCTGGAGTATATCTCGAGCATATCTAGACTATACCTGGAGGATACCTGTAGTATACCTGGAGTGTACCTAGAGTATTCATTGAGTGCACCTGGAGTATACCTGGAGTATACCTGGAGTATACTTGGAGTATATCTGGAGTATACCTGGAGTATACCTGGTGTAAATCTGCAGCATACCTGGAGCATACCTGGAGTATACCTGGAGCATACCTAGAGTATACCTGGAGTATACATGGAGTATACCTGGAGAATACGTAAAGTATACCTGAAGTATACCTAGAGTATACTTGGAGTATACCTGGATTAAACCTGGAGCATACCGAGTGTTCCTTGGTCAATGCTCCCGCGGCCCGGTCCGTGACCAGGACCCGTGGAGGATAAGGGCAAGATCAACCGGACTGTTACTGCTGGCCGCATCTAAACCGATATACAAACCACAGCTCGGCTGGTCACGCGCTGCACATGCGTATCAGAAGAAAAAAAAACCGGTAAATGATCACGTAACGGAAGTGAACACAAACGGAAGTGAACACAAACGGAAGTGAACACAAACGGAAGTGAACACAAACGGAAGTGAACACAAACGGAAGTGAACACAAACGGAAGTGAACATAAACGAAAGTGAACACAAACGGAAGTTAACACAAACGAAAGTGAACACAAGCGGAAGTGAACACAAACGGAAGTGAACACAAACAAAAGTGAACACAAACGGAAGTGAACACAAACGGAAGTGAACACAAACGGAAGAGAACACAAACGGAAGTGAACACAAACGGAAGTGAACACAAACGGAAGTGAACACAAACGGAAGTGAACACAAACGGAAGAGGACACAAACGGAAGTGAACACAAACGGAAGTGAACACAAACGGAAGAGAACACAAACGGAAGTGAACCCAAAAGAAAGTGAACACAAGCGGAAGTGAACACAAACGGAAGTGAACACAAACGGAAGTGAACACAAACAAAAGTGAACACAAACGGAAGTGAACACAAACGGAAGTGAACACAAACGGAAGAGAACACAAACGGAAGTGAACACAAACGGAAGTGAGCACAAACGGAAGTGAACACAAACGGAAGAGAACACAAACGGAAGTGAACACAAACGGAAGTGAACACAAACGGAAGTGAACACAAACGGAAGTGAACACAAACGGAAGAGAACACAAACGGAAGTGAACACAAACGGAAGTGAACACAAACGGAAGTGAACACAAACGGAAGAGAACACAAACGGAAGTGAACACAAACGGAAGTGAACACAAACGGAAGTGAACACAAACGGAAGAGAACACAAACGGAAGTGAACACAAACGGAAGAGAACACAAACGGAAGAGAACACAAACGGAAGAGAGATCACGCAGAACAACTGAAAATTATGCAAAATGTTCATAAAAAAATACGTTAAATAGAACTGACTTGCAGAGCAAGACAATAGTGGGGAGGGGGAGGGTGCTGTGGAGAACGACAGGGAGGGTGCTGTGGAGAACGACAGGGAGGGTGCTGTGGAGAACGACAGGGAGGGTGCTGTGGAGAACGACTGGGAGGGGGGTGCTGTGGAGAACGACAGGGAGGGTGCTGTGGAGAACGACAGGGAGGGTGCTGTGGAGAACGACAGGGAGGGTGCTGTGGAGAACGACAGGGAGGGTGCTGTGGAGAACGACAGGGGGGGTGCTGTGGAGAACGACAGGGAGGGTGCTGTGGAGAACGACAGGGAGGGTGCTGTGGAGAACGACAGGGAGGGTGCTGTGGAGAACGACAGGGAGGGTGCTGTGGAGAACGACAGGGAGGGTGCTGTGGAGAACGACAGGGAGGGTGCTGTGGACAACGACAGGGGGGGTGCTGTGGAGAACGACAGGGAGGGTGCTGTGGAGAACGACAGGGAGGGTGCTGTGGAGAACGACAGGGAGGGTGCTGTGGAGAACGACAGGGAGGGTGCTGTGGAGAACGACAGGGAGGGTGCTGTGGAGAACGACAGGGAGGGTGCTGTGGAGAACGACAGGGAGGGTGCTGTGGAGAACGACAAGGGGGGTGCTGTGGAGAACGACAGGGAGGGTGCTGTGGAGAACGACAGGGAGGGTGCTGTGGAGAACGACAGGTAGGGGGTGCTGTGGAGAACGACAGGGAGGGGGTGCTGTGGAGAACGACAGGGAGGGGGGTCCTGTGGAGAACGACAGGGGGGGTGCTGTGGAGAACGACAGGGAGGGGGGTGCTGTGGAGAACGACAGGGAGGGGGTGCTGTGGAGAACGACAGGGGGGGTTGCTGTGGAGAACGACAGGGAGGGGGGTGCTGTGGAGAACGACAGGGAGGGGGTGCTGCGGAGAACGACAGGGAGGGGGGTCCTGTGGAGAACGACAGGGGGGTGCTGTGGAGAACGACAGGGAGGGGGGTGCTGTGGAGAACGAGAGGGAGGGGGTGCTGTGGAGAACGACAGGGGGGGGGTGCTGTGGAGAACGACAGGGAGGGTGCTGTGGAGAACGACAGGGAGGGTGCTGTGGAGAACGACAGGGAGGGTGCTGTGGAGAACGACAGGGAGGGTGCTGTGGAGAACGACAGGGAGGGTGCTGTGGAGAACGACAGGGAGGGTGCTGTGGAGAACGACAGAGAGGGTGCTGTGGAGAACGACAGGGGGGTGCTGTGGAGAACGACAGGGAGGGTGCTGTGGAGAACGACAGGAAGGGTGCTGTGGAGAACGACAGGGAGGGGGTGCTGTGGAGAACGACAGGGAGGGGGTGCTGTGGAGAACGACAGGGAGGGGGGTCCTGTGGAGAACGACAGGGAGGGGGGTGCTGTGGAGAACGACAGGGAGGGGGTGCTGTGGAGAACGACAGGGGGGGTGCTGTGGAGAACGACAGGGAGGGGGGTGCTGTGAAGAACGACAGGGAGGGTGCTGTGGAGAACGACAGGGAGGGGGTGCTGTGGAGAACGACAGGGGGGTGCTGTGGAGAACGACAGGGGGGTGCTGAGCAGAACGACAGGGGGGGTGTTGTGGAGAACGACAGGGAAGAGTGCTGTGGAGAACGACAGGGGGGGTGCTGTGGAGAACGACAGGGGGGTGCTGAGCAGAACGACAGGGGGGGGGGTGCTGTGGAGAACGACAGGGGGGTGCTGTGGAGAACGACAGGGAGGAGTGCTGTGGAGAAAGACAGGGGGGGTGCTGTGGAGAACGACAGGGGGGTGCTGAGCAGAACGACAGGGGGGGGTGCTGTGGAGAACGACAGGGGGGAGCTGTGGAGAACGACAGGGGGGGTGCTGTGGAGAACGACAGGGAGCAGGGTGCTGTGGAGAACGACAAGGAGGGGGGTGCTGTGGAGAACGACAGGGACGGGAGGTGCTGTTGAAAACGACAGGGAGGGGGGTGCTGTGGAGAACGACAGCGTGGGAAGTGCTGTGGAGAACAACAGGGAGGGGGTGCTGTGCAGAACGACAAGGAGGGGGTGCTGTGGAGAACGACAGGGAGAGTGGTGCTGTGGAGAACAACAGGGAGGGGGGTGCTGTGGAGAACGACAGGGATGGGGTGCTGTGGAGAATGACAGGGTGGGTGGTGCTGTGGAGAACGACAGGGTGGGGATGCTGTGGAGAACGACAGGGAGGGGGGGTGCTGTAGAGATAGACAAGGAGGTAGGTGCTGTGAAGAACGAAAGGGTGGGGGGTGCTGTTAAGAACGACAGGGAGGGGGTGCTGTGGAGAACGACAGGGAGGGGGTGCTGTGGAGAATGACAGGGAGGGGGGTGCTGTGGAGAACGACAGGGAAAGGGGTTCTGTGGAGAAGGACAGGGAGGGGGGTTCTGTGGAGAACGACAGGGTGGGGGGTGCTGTGAAGAACGACAGGGAGGGCGGTGCTGTGACGAACGACAGGGTGTGGGGTGCTGTGGAGAACGACAGGGAAAGGGGTGCTGTGGAGAACGACAGGTGGGGTGCTGTGGAGAACGACAGGGGGGTGCTGTGGAGAACGACAGGGAGGAGTGCTGTGGAGAACGACAGGGGGGGTGCTGTGGAGAACGACAGGGGGGGTGCTGTGCAGAACGACAGGGGGAGGTGCTGTGGAAAACGACAGGGAGGGGGTGCTGTGGAGAACGACAGCGTGGGAAGTGCTGTGGAGAACAACAGGGAGAGGGGTGCTGTGCAGAACGACAAGGAGGGGGTGCTGCGGAGAAAGACAGGGAGAGTGGTGCTGTGGAGAACGACAGGGAGGAGGGTGGTGTGGAGAACGACAGGGAGGGGGTGTTGTGGAGAACGACAGGGTGGGTGGTGCTGTGGAGAACGACAGGGGGGGGGTGCTGTGGAGAACGACAGGGTGGGGATGCTGTGGAGAACGACAGGGAGGGGGGTGCTGTAGAGATAGGGAGGTAGGTGCTGTGAAGAACGAAAGAGTGGGAGGTGCTGTGGAGAACGACAGGGAGGGGGTGCTGTGGAGAATGACAGGGAGGGGGTGCTGTGGAGAACGACAGGGAAAGGGGTTCCGTGGAGAAAGACAGGGTGGGGGGGGTGCTGTGAAGAACGAAAGGGAGGGCGGTGCTGTGGAGAACGACAGGGTGGGGGTTGCGGTGGAGAACGACAGGGAGGGGGGTGCTGTGGAGAACGACAGGGGGGGGTGCTGTGGAGAACGACAGGTAAGGTGCTGTGGAGAACGACAGGGGGGGTGCTGTGGAGAACGACAGGGAGGAGTGCTGTGGAGAACGACAGGGGGGGTGCTGTGGAGAACGACAGGGGGGTGCTGTGCAGAACAACAGGAAGGGGTGCTGTGGAGAACGACAGGGGGGATGCTGTGGAGAACGACAGGGGGGGGGTGCTGTGGAGAACGACAGGGGGGGTGCTGTGGAGAACGACAAGGGGGGAGGGTGCTGCGGAGAACGACAAGGGGGGCGGTGCTGTGGAGAAAGACAGGGGGGGTGCTGTGGAGAACGACAGGGGGGGGTGCTGTGGAGAACGACAGAGGGGGTGCTGTGGAAAACGACAGGAGGGGTGCTGTGGAGAACGACAGGGGGGGTGCTGTGCAGAACGACAAGGAGGGGGTGCTGAGCAGAACGACAGGGAGGGGGGTGCTGTGGAGAACGACAGGAAGGGGGGTGCTGTGGAGAACGACAGGGTGGGTGGTGCTGTGGAGAACGACAGGGGGGGGAGTGCTGTGGAGAACGACAGGGTGGAGGTGCTGTGGAGAACGACAGGGAGGGTTGGTGCTGTGGAGATAGACAGGGAGGTAGGTGCTGTGAAGAACGACAGGGTGGGGGGTGCTGTGGAGAACGACAGGGAGGGGGTGTTGTGAAGAACGACAGGGAGGGGGTGCTGTGGAGAATGACAGGGAGGTGGGTGCTGTGGAGAACGACAGGAAGGGGGATGCTGTGGAGAACGACAGGGAGGAGGGAGCTGTGGAGAACGACAGGGAAGGGGGTGCTATGGAGAACGACAGGGAGGAGGGTGCTGTGGAGAATGACAGGGAGCGGGGTGGTGTGGAGAACGACAAGGAGGAAGGTGCTGTGGAGAACGACAGGGACAGGAGGTGCTGTGGAGAACGACAGGGAGGGGGGTGCTGTGGAGAACGACAGCGTGGGAAGTGCTGTCGAGAACGACAGGGAGGGGGGTGCTGTGGAGAACGACAAGGAGGGGGTACTGTGGAGAACGACAGGGAGAGGGGAGCTGTGGAGAACGACAGGGAGGGGGTGCTGTGGAGAACGACAGGGAGGGGGGTGCTGTGGAGAACGACACGGAGAGGGGAGCTGTGGAGAACGACAGGGAGGGGGTGCTGTGGAGAACGACAGGGAGGGGGTGCTGTGGAGAACGACAGGGAGGGGGGTGCTGTGGAGAACGACAGGGTGGGTGCTGTGGAGAACGACAGGGAGGGGGTGCTGTGGAGAACGACAGGGTGGGGGTGCTGTGGAGAACGACAGGGAGGGGGGGTGCTGTGGAGATAGACAGGGAGATTGGGGCTGTGAAGAACGACAGGGTGGGGGTTGCTGTGGAGAACGACAGGGAGGGGTGCTGTGGAGAACGACAGGGAGGGGGGTGCTGTGGAGAACGACAGGGAAAGGGGTTCTGTGGAGAACGACAGGGAGGGGGGTCCTGTGGAGAACGACAGGGTGGGGGGTGCTGTGAAGAACGACAGGGAGGGCGGTGCTGTGGAGAACGACAGGGTGGGGGTGCTGTGGAGAACGACAGGGCGGGGGGTGCTGTGGAGAACGACAGGAAGGGGGGAGCTGTGGAGAACGACAGGGAGGGGGGTGTTGTGGAGAACGACAAGGAGGGGGGTGCTGTGGAGAACGACAGGGAGGGGGGTGCCGTGGAGAACGACAGGGTGGGGGTAGCTGTGAAGAACGACAGGGAGGGCGGTGCTGTGGAGAACGACAGGGTGGGGGTGCCGTGGAGAACGACAGAGAGGGGGTGCTGTGGAGAACGACAAGGAGGGGGGAGCTGTGGAGAACGACATGGTGGGGGTGCTGTGGAGAACGACACGGAGGGGGATGCTGTGGAGAAAGACAGGGAGGGGTGTGCTCTGGAGAACGACAGGGAGAGGGGAGCTTTGGAGAACGACAGGGAGGGGGGTGCTGTGAAGAACGAAAAAGAGAGGAGTGCTGTGGAGAATGACAGGGAGAGGGGTGCTGTGGAGAACGACAAAGAGGGAGTGTGCTGTGGTGAACGACAGGGAGGGGAGGTGCTGTGGAGAACGACAGGGAGGGGGGTAATGTGGAGAACGACAGGGTGGGAAGTGCTGTGGAGAACGACAGGGAGAGTGGCGCTGCGGAGAACGACAAGGGGGGGGTGCTGTGGAGAACGACAGAGAGGGGAGTGCCTTGGAGAACGACAGGGAGGAGGGTGCTGTGGAGAACGACATGGTGGGGGGGTGCTGTGGAGAACGACAGGGAGCTGGGTGCTGTAGAGAACGACAGGGTGGGGGGTGCTGTGGAGAACGACAGGGAGGGGGGGGGGTGCTGTGGAGATCGACAGGGAGGTAGGTGCTGTAAAGAACGACAAGGTGGGGGGTGCTGTGGAGAACTACAGGGAGGGGGTGCTGTGGAGAACGACAGGGAGGGGGGTGCTGTGGAGAATGACAGGGAGGGGGTGCTGTGGAGAACGACAGGGAAAGGGGTTCTGTGGAGAACGACAGGGAGGGGGGTCATGTGGAGAACGACAGGGTGGGGGCTGCTATGAAGAACGACAGGGAGGGCGGTGCTGTGGAGAATGACAGGGTGGGGGGTGCTGTGGAGAACGACAGGGAGGGGGTGCTGTGGAGAACGACAGGAAGTGGGGTGCTGTGGAGAGCGACAGGGAGGGGGGTGCTGTGGAGAACGACAGGGAGGGGGGTGCTGTGGAGAACGACAGGGAGGGGGGTGCTGTGGAGAACGACAGGGTGGGGGGTGCTGTGAAGAAAGACAGGGAGGGCGGTGCTGTGGAGAACGACAGGGTGGGGGGTGCTGTGGAGAACGACAGGGAGTGGGGGGCTGGGGAGAACGACAAGGAGGGGGGTGTTGTGGAGAACGACAGGGAGAGGGTTGCTGTAGAGAACGACAGGGAGGGGGTGCTGTAGAGAACGACAGGGTGGGGGTGCTGTGGAGAACGACAAAGAGGGGGTGCTGTGGAGAACGACAGGGAGGAGGTGCTGTGGAGAACGACAGGGAGGGGTGCTGTGGAGAACGACAGGGAGGGGGGTGTTGTGGAGAACGACAGGGAGGGGGTGCTGTAGAGAACGACAGGGAGGGGGTGCTGTGGAGAACGACAGGGGGAGGGTGCTGTGGAGAACGACAGGGAGAGGGGTGCTGTTGAGAACGACAGGGAGGGTGGGTGCTGTAGAGAACGACAGGGAGGGGGGTGCTGTGGAGAACGACAAGGAGGGGGGTGTTGTGGAGAACGACAGGGAGAGGGTTGCTGTTGAGAACGACAGGGAGGGGGTGCTGTAGAGAACGACTGGGTGGGGGTGCTGTGGAGAACGACAGGGAGGGGGTGCTGTGGAGAACGACAGGGAGGAGGTGCTGTGGAGAACGACAGGGAGGGGTGCTGTGGAGAACGACAGGGAGGGGGTGCTGTGGAGAACGACAGGGAGGGGGTGCTGTGGAGAACGACAGGGAGGGGGTGCTGTGGAGAACGACAGGGAGGGGTGCTGTGGAAAACGACAGGGAGGGGGGTGCTGTGGAGACCGACAGGGAGGGGGGTGCTCTGGAGAACGACAGGGAGGGAGTGTTCTGGAGAATGACAGGGAGAGGGGTGCTCTAGAGAACGACAGGGAAGGGGGTGCTCTGGAGATCGACAGGAAGGGGGTGCTCTTGAGAACGACAGATAGGGGTGTGCTCTGGAGAACGACTGGGAGGGGGGTGCTCTGGAGAACGACAGGAAAGGGGGTGCTCTGGAGAACGACAGGGAGGGGGGTGCTCTGGAGAACGACAGGGAGGGGGTGCTCTGGAAAACGACAGGGAGGGGGTGCTCTGGAGAACGACATGGAGGGTGTGATGTAGTTCAGCTGGGCTTGTGAGGTCTCTGGGGAGACCTAATTTAACCAATTATATGGTCACCTTGCCTTGGCAAATGTCTGTCAGAGACACGCCTTTCCAGCTTAAGTCTCAGCACCTTTGTTCGTCACTGGCGTCAAATCCAGGCGCAAAGTCGTACACGTGGTTGTGGAGGCTGCTTGGACCATGATATAAGCCCAATTAACAGCTGAGCACGGAGATTCGTGCGGAGCTCTGGCCTGGGTGCAGAGCTCTGAGCAAAGAAGAGCTGCTGCTTTGGTGCAGGGCTCGGAAGAAGGCTGCTGAAGTCTCTGGAGGAGACTGTTGGAGGCATTGGGCAGAGTACTGGCTTGGCGCAGTACTCGTGCTGTGTAGGTCTTGGGACCTGTGGCTTAGTTCCTGTGATGAACTGTCCTCTGAACCATATTGTAAGTTATATTCATTTTCGTCTAGTTGATTGTGTACCCTGTCTCACTATTTATATGTACCACCTCATTTATCTAAACCCCCAATGATGTTCTCCTGTTACCAAATATGTTATTGTACAAGGACTTAATAATAAACTGTGTTTGAGTAGAATAGTAATATTCACTGTCCCCGTTATTTACTCAATTCTCCATTTATTTATGTTTAGTTAAAGTAATGAGAGGGTGAGTAGTGTGGTGGGTAGAGTAATGAGAGGTGAAGTAGTAGTAACCAGTGACCTCACATTACCTACCTACGGCTCACCTCTCCTGTCATCTCCTACCTACCTCCGCCTGCCTATCCCCTGCCTATACATACTCCCTTACTCCCATGTTCCCCGATTATCGGTACATTCCAATATCCCTCTACATGACAAGGGGGTGCTCTGGAGAACGACAGGGAGGCGGGTGCTCTGGAGAACGACAGGGAGGGGGGTGCTCTGGAGAACGACAGGGAGGGGGATGCTGTGGAGAACGACAGGGAGGGGGGTGCTGTGGAGAACGACAGGGTGGGAAGTGCTGTGGAGAACGACAGGGAGGGGGGTGCTGTGGAGAACGACAGGGAGGGGGGTGCTGTGGAGAACGACAGGGAGGGGGGTGCTGTGGAGAACGACAGGGAGGGGGGTGCTGTGGAGAACGACAGGGAGGGGGGTGCTGTGGAGAACGACAGGGTGGGGGTGCTGTGGAGAACGACAGGGAGGGAGGTGCTGTGGAGAAAGACAGGGAGGGGGGGTGCTGTGGAGATCGACAGGGAGGTAGGTGCTGTGAAGAACGACAGGGAGGGGGGTGCTGTGGAGAACTAAAGGGAGGGGGTGCTTTGGAGAACGACAGGGAGGGGGGTGCTGTGGAGAATGACAGGGATGGGGGTGCTGTGGAGAACGACAGGGAAAGGGGTTCTGAGGAGAACGACAGGGAGGGGGGTCCTGTGGAGAACGACAGGGAGGGGGTGCGGTGGAGAACGACAGGGAGGGGGGTGCTGTTGAGAACGACAGGGTGGGAGGTGCTGTGAAGAACGACAGGGAGGGCGGTGCTGTGGAGAACGACAGGGTGGGGGGTGCTGTGGAGAACGACAGGGAAGGCGATGCTGTGGAGAACGACAGGAAGTGGGGTGCTCTGGAGAACGACACGGAGGGGGATGCTGTGGAGAACGACAGGGAGGGGTGTGCTCTGGAGAACGACAGGGAGAGGGGAGCTTTGGAGAACGACAGGGAGGGGGGTGCTGTGGAGAACGAAAGGGAGGGGAGTGCTGTGGTGAATGACAGGGAGGGGGGTGCTGTGGAGAACGACAAGGAGGGAGTGTGCTGTGGTGAACGACAGGGACGGGAGGTGCTGTGGAGAACGACAGGGAGGGGGGTGATGTGGAGAACGACAGGGTGGGAAGTGCTGTGGAGAACGACAGGGAGAGTGGCGCTGCGGAGAACGACAAGGGGGGGGGTGCTGTGGAGAACGACAGGGAGGGGAGTGCCGTGGAGAACGACAGGGAGGCGGGTGCTGTGGAGAACGACAGGGTGGGGGGTGCTGTGGAGAACGACAGGGAGCTGGGTGCTGTGGAGAACGACAGGGTGGGGGGGTGCTGTGGAGAACGACAGGGAGGGGGGGTGCTGTGGAGATCGACAGGGAGGTAGGTGCTGTAAAGAACGACAAGGTGGGGGGTGCTGTGAAGAATGACAGGGAGGGGGTGCTGTGGAGAACGACAGGGAGGGGGGTGCTGTGGAGAATGACAGGGAGGGGGTGCTGTGGAGAACGACAGGGAGGGGGGTGCTGTGGAGAACGACAGGGAGGGGGGTCCTGTGGAGAACGACAGGGTGGGGGGTGCTATGAAGAACGACAGGGAGGGCGGTGCTGTGGAGATTGACAGGGTGGGGGTGCTGTGGAGAACGACAGGGAGGGGGTGCTGTGGAGAACGACAGGAAGTTGGGTGCTGTGGAGAGCGACAGGGAGGGGGGTGCTGTGGAGAACGACAGGGAGGGGGGTGCTGTGGAGAACGACAGGGAGGGGGGTGCTGTGGAGAACGACAGGGTGGGGGGTGCTGTGAAGAATGACAGGGAGGGCGGTGCTGTGGAGAACGACAGGGTGGGGGGTGCTGTGGAGAACGACAGGGAGGGGGGTGCTGTGGAGAACGACAGGGAGGAGGTGCTGTGGAGAACGACAGGGAGGGGTGCTGTGGAGAACGACAGGGAGGGGGGTGCTGTGGAGAACGACAGGGAGGGGGGTGTTGTAGAGAACGACAGGGAGGGGGTGCTGTGGAGAACGACAGGGAGGGGGTGCTGTGGAGAACGACAGGGAGGGGGGTGCTGTGGAGAACGACAGGGAGGGTGGGTGATGTAGAGAACGACAGGGAGGGGGGTGCTGTGGAGAACGACAAGGAGGGGGTTGTTGTGGAGAACGACAGGGAGAGGGTTGCTGTAGAGAACGACAGGGAGGAGGTGATGTAAAGAACGACATTTTTGCCAAAACATCATTCCAAGTATCTACCTCCACAACCACGACCATGAAGGACATCACCAGTAGTAGGCAGGACAAGCCTCCATCCTCTGCAGGGGTATACATAATCCCTTGTAATGACTGCAACAAGTTATACGTGGGCGAAACATCAAGGGACCTCCAAACACGTATTTCAGAACACCAATACGCAAGCAGGTCTGACGTCACAAGGAATGCCTGCGTAAAACACCGTAATTCACACAACCACTTGATAAACTACAGAAACTCAAGACTTATCGCCACAGAAGACAACACTCAATACCGAAGAATCCTGTAATCATCACTCATTTCTATATCCGGCAACTTCAACCAGAATAGTGGCTTCTATAACATAGCTGAACCACTTGCCAAGAAACTTCTTCATCGCTATCCCACATAAGAACACTTTAGAAGGTCTGCTCACAAACTTATCCAATCTCCTTTCCAAGCTACCCAAGTTTTTAGACTCTATAACCCCACTCGGTACATCATCAGATGCAGCATTCTTCACCTGACCTCAGCCGGACTATAAATACTCGCGTTCCTTCCACCCCAGGTAGTTCTGTTTGTGACTTGAAAAAGCCCACTGTGTGGGCGAAACGTAGTCAATAAAGGATCACATTATACTGCATTTGTGTTTATATTGCCAGAACGACAGGGAGGGGTGCTGTGGAGAACGACAGGGAGGGGGGTGCTGTGGAGAACGACAGAGAGGGGGTGCTGTAGAGAACGACAGGGAGGGGGTGCTGTGGAGAACGACAGGGAGGGGGTGCTGTGGAGAACGACAGGGAGGGGGGTGCTGTAGAGAACGACAGGGAGGGTGGGTGATGTAGAGAACGACAGGGAGGGGGTGCTGTGGAGAACGACAGGAAGGGGGTACTTTGGAGAACGACAGTGAGGGGGTGCTGTGGAGAACGACAGGGAGGGGTGCTGTGGAGAACGACAGGGAGGGGGGTGCTGTGGAGAACGACAGGGAGGGGGGTGCTCTGGAGAACGACAGGGAGGGAGTGTTCTGGAGAATGACAGGGAGAGGGGTGCTCTAGAGAATGACAGGGAAGGGGGTGCTCTGGAGATCGACAGGAAGGGGGTGCTCTTGAGAACGACAGGGAGGGGTGTGCTCTGGAGAACGACTGGGAGGGGGGTGCTCTGGAGAACGACAGGAAAGGGGGTGCTCTCTAGAACGACAGGGAGGGGGGTGCTCTGGAGAACGACAGGGAGGGGGTGCTCTGGAAAACGACAGGGAGGGGGTGCTCTGGAGAACGACATGGAGGGTGTGATGTAGTTCAGCTGGGCTTGTGAGGTCTCTGGGGAGACCTAATTTAACCAATTATATGGTCACCTTGCCTTGGCAAATGTCTGTCAGAGACACGCCTTTCCAGCTTAAGTCTCAGCACCTTTGTTCGTCACTGGCGTCAAATCCAGGCGCAAAGTCGTACACGTGGTTGTGGAGGCTGCTTGGATCACGATATAAGCCCAATTAACAGCTGAGCAGGGAGATTCGTGCGGAGCTCTGGCCTGGGTGCGGAGCTCTGAGCAAAGATGAGCTGCTGCTGGGGTGCAGGGCTCGGAAGAAGGCTGCTGAAGTCTCTGGAGGAGACTGTTGGAGGCATTGGGCAGAGTACTGGCTTGGCGCAGTACTCGTGCTGTGTAGGTCTTGGGACCTGTGGCTTAGTTCCTGTGATGAACTGTCCTCTGAACCATATTGTAAGTTATATTCATTTTCGTCTAGTTGATTGTGTACCCTGTCTCACTATTTATATGTACCACCTCATTTATCTAAACCCCCAATGATGTTCTCCTGTTACCAAATATGTTATTGTACAAGGACTTAATAATAAGCTGTGTTTGAGTAGAATAGTAATATTCACTGTCCCCGTTATTTACTCAATTCTCCATTTATTTATGTTTAGTTAAAGTAATGAGAGGGTGAGTAGTGTGGTGGGTAGAGTAATGAGAGGTGAAGTAGTAGTAACCAGTGACCTCACATTACCTACCTACGGCTCACCTCTCCTGTCATCTCCTACCTACCTCCGCCTGCCTATCCCCTGCCTATACATACTCCCTTACTCCCATGTTCCCCGATTATCGGTATGTTCCAATATCCCTCTACATGACAAGGGGGTGCTCTGGAGAACGACAGGGAGGCGGGTGCTCTGGAGAACGACAGGGAGGGGGGTGCTCTGGAGAACGACAGGGAGGGGGATGCTGTGGAGAACGAAAGGGAGGGGGGTGCTGTGGAGAACGACAGGGTGGGAAGTGCTGTGGAGAACGACAGGGAGGGGGGTGCTGTGGAGAATGACAGGGAGGGGGTGCTGTGGAGAACGACAGGGAGGGGGGTGCTGTGGAGAACGACAGGGAGGGGGGTGCTGTGGAGAACGACAGGGAGGGGGTGCTGTGGAGAACGACAGGGTGGGGGTGCTGTGGAGAACGACAGGGAGGGAGGTGCTGTGGAGAACGACAGGGAGGGGGGGTGCTGTGGAGATCGATAGGGAGGTAGGTGCTGTGAAGAACGACAGGGTGGGAGGTGCTGTGGAGAACTAAAGGGAGGGGGTGCTTTGGAGAACGACAGGGAGGGGGGTGCTGTGGAGAATGACAGGGATGGGGGTGCTGTGGAGAACGACAGGGAAAGGGGTTCTGTGGAGAACGACAGGGAGGGGGGTGCTGTGGAGAACGACAGGGAGGGGGTGCTGTGGAGAACGACAGGGAGGGGGGTGCTGTTGAGAACGACAGGGTGGGAGGTGCTGTGGAGAACGACAGGGTGGGGGGTGCTGTGGAGAACGACAGGGAAGGCGATGCTGTGGAGAACGACAGGAAGTGGCGTGCTGTGGAGAACGACAGGGAGGTGGGTGCTGTGGAGAACGACAGGGAGGGGGTGCTGTGGAGAACGACAGGGAGGGGGGTGCTGTGGAGAACGACAGGGTGGGGGGTGCTGTGAAGAACGACAGGGAGGGCGGTGCTGTGGAGAACGACAGGGAGGGGGTGCCGTGGAGAACGACAGGGAGGGGGGTGCTGTGGAGAACGACAGGGAGGGGGGTGCTGTGCAGAACGACAAGGAGGGGGGTGCTGTGGAAAACGACAGGGAGGGGGGTGCTGTAGAGAACGACAGAGAGGGGGAGCTGTGGAGAACGACAGGGAGGGGGGTGCTGTAGACCACGACAGGGAGGGGGTGCTGTGGAGAACGACAGGGAGGGGGTGCTGTGGAGAACGACAGTGAGGGGGTGCTGTGGAGAACGACAGGGAGGGGTGCTGTGGAGAACGACAGGGAGGGGGGTGCTGTGGAGAACGACAGGGAGGAGGGTGCTCTGGAGAACGACAGGGAGGGGGTGTTCTGGAGAATGACAGGGAGGGGAGTGCTCTAGAGAACGACAGGGAGGGGTGCTCTGGAGAACGATAGGGAAGGGGGTGCTCTGGAGATCGACAGGAAGGGGGTGCTCTTTAGAACGACAGGGAGGGGTGTGCTCTATAGAACGACAGGGAGGGGGGTGCTCTGGAGAACGACAGGGAAGGGGGTGCTCTGGAGAACGACAGGGAGGGGGTGCTCTGGAGAACGACATGGAGGGGGTGCTCTGGAAAACGACAGGGAGGGGGTGCTCTGGAGAACGACATGGAGGGTGTGATGTAGTTCAGCTGGGCTTGTGAGGTCTCTGGGGAGGTTACCTGGAGGTTACCTGGAGGTTATTCCGGGGATCAACGCCCCCGCGGCCCGGTCCACGACCAGGCCTCCCGATGGATCAGGGCCTGATCAACTAGGCTGTTACTGCTGGCCGCACGCAGTCCGACGTACGAGCCACAGCCCGGCTGATCCGGCACTGACTTTAGGTATCTGTCCAGCTCTCTCTTGAAGGCAGCCAGGGGTTTATTGGCAATTCCCCTAATGCTTGATGGGAGGCTGTTGAACAGTTTTGGGCCCCGGACACTTATGGTGTTTTCTCTTAGTGTACCAATGGCGCCCCTACTTTTTATTGGCGGCATTTTGCATCGCCTGCCCAGTCTTTTACTTTCGTAGGGAGTGATTTCTGTGTGCAGATTTGGGACCATTCCTTCCAAGATTTTCCAAGTGTAGATTATGATATATCTCTCCCTCCTGCGTTCCAACGAGTACAAGTCAAGTGCTTTCAAGCGTTCCCAGTAGTTAAGGTGCTTGACAGAACTTATACGTGCAGTAAAGGATCTCTGTACACTCTCTAGATCTGCGATTTCACCTGCTTTGTATGGAGATGTTAATGTACAGCAGTATTCCAGCCTAGAGAGAACAAGTGATTTGAAAAGGATCATCATGGGCTTGGCATCTCTCGTTTTGAAAGTTCTCATTATCCATCCTATCATTTTCTTTGCACGTGCGATCGTGGCACTGTTGTGATCCTTGAAAGTGAGATCCTCAGACATTACTACTCCCAGGTCCCTTACATTATTTTTCCGCTCTATTGTATGGCCGGAGTCAGTAGTATACTCTGTTCTAGTTATTATCTCCTCCAGTTTTCCATAACGGAGTAGTTGGAATTTGTCCTCATTGAACATCATATTGTTTACCGTTGCCCACTGGAAAACTTTGTTTATATCTTCTTGGAGGTTAACCGCGTCCTCAGCAGATGACAGCCTCATGCAGATCCTAGTATCATCCGCAAAGGATGATACGGTGCTGTGGTGTATATCTCTGTTTATGTCTGAGACCTAATTTAACCAATTATATGGTCACCTTGACTTGGCAAATGTCTGTCAGAGACACGCCTTTCCAGCTTAAGTCTCAGCACCTTTGTTCGTCACTGGCGTCAAATCCAGGCGCAAGCAAGGTCGTACACGTGGTTGTGGAGGGTGCTTGGACCACGATATAAGCCCAATTAACAGCTGAGCAGGGAGATTCGTGCGGAGCTCTTGCCTGGGTGCAGAGCTCTGAGCAAAGAAGAGCTGCTGCTGGGGTGCAGGGCTCGGAAGAAGGCTGCTGAAGTCTCTGGAGGAGACTGTTGGAGGCATTGGGCAGAGTACTGGCTTGGCGCAGTACTCGTGCTGTGTAGGTCTTTGGACCTGTGGCTTAGTTCCTGTGATGAACTGTCCTCTGAACCATATTGTAAGTTATATTCATTTTCGTCTAGTTGATTGTGTACCCAGTCTCACTATTTATATGTACCACCCCATTTATCTAAACCCCCAATGATGTTCTCCTGTTACCAAATATATTATTGTGCATGGACTTAATAATAAACTGTGTTTGAGTAGAATAGTAATATTCACTGTCCCCGTTATTTACTCAATTCTCCATTTATTTATGTTTAGTTAAAGTAATGAGAGGGTGAGTAGTGTGGTGGGTAGAGTAATGAGAGGTGAAGTAGTAGTAACCAGTGACCTCACATTACCTACCTACGGCTCACCTCTCCTGTCATCTCCTACCTTCCTCCGCCTGCCTATCCCCTGCCTATACATACTCCCTTACTCCCATATTCCCGGATTATCGGTACGTTCCAATATCCCTCTACATGACAAGGGGGTGCTCTGGAGAACGACAGGGAGGGGGGTACTCTGGAGAACGACAGGGAGGGGGGTGCTCTGGAGAACGACAGGGAGGGGGTGCTCTGGAGAACGACAGGGAGGTGGGTGCTCTAGAGAACGACAGGGAGGGGGTGCTCTGGAGAACGACGGGGAGGGGGTGCTCTGGAGAACGACAGGGAGGGGAGGGGGATTTAGTCTCCCCAAAATTCCCTCAGCCCCAAAGATCAAAAACTACTTTGAAACAGGTCTAGTAGCCCCTCCCCTCCTCTAACTAGGTAACAAACCCCTCCCCTCCTCTAACTAGGTAACAAACCACTACCCTCCTCTAACTAGATAACAAACCCCTCCCCTCCTCTAACTAGGTAACAAACCCTTCCCCTCCTCTAACTAGGTAACAAACCCCTCCCCTCCTCTAACTAGATAACAAACCCCTCCCCTCCTCTAACTAGGTAACAAACCCTTCCCCTCCTCTAACTAGGTAACAAACCCTTCCCCTCCTCTAACTAGGTAACAAACCCCTCCCCTCCTCTAACTAGATAACAAACCCCTCCCCTCCTCTAACTAGGTAACAAACCCTTCCCCTCCTCTAACTAGGTAACAAACCTCTTCCCTCCTCTAACTAGGTAACAAACCCATCCCCTCCTCTAGCTAGGTAACAAACCCTTCCCCTCCTCTAACTAGGTAACAAACCCTTCCCCTCCTCTAACTAGGTAACAAACCCTTCCCCTCCTCTAACTAGGTAACAAACCCTTCCCCTCCTCTAACTAGGTAACAAACCCTTCCCCTCCTCTAACTAGGTAACAAACCCCTCCCCTCTTCTAACTAGGTAACAAACCCCTCCCCTCTTTTAACTAGGTAACAAACCCCTCCCCTCCTCTAACTAGGTAACAAACCCCTCACCTCTTCTAACTAGGTAACAAACCCCTCCCCTCTTCTAACTAGGTAACAAATCCCTCCCCTCCTCTAACTAGGTAACAAACCCCTCCCCTCTTCTAACTAGGTAACTAACCTCCTCCCCTTTTCTAACTACGCAACAAACACCTCCCCTCTTCTAACTAGGTAACTAACCTCCTCCCCTCTTCTTACTAGGTAACAAACCCCTCCCCTCTTCTAACTATGTAACTAACCCCCTCCTCTCTTCTAACTAGGTAACAAACCCCTCCCCTCTTCTAACTAGGTAACATACCCCTCCCCTCTTCTAACTAGGTAACCAACCCCCTCCGCTCTTCTAACTAGGTAACGAACCCCCTCCCCTTCTTCTAACAAGTTAACTAACAACACTCCCCTTCTAACTAGGTAACAACCCCCCCTCCTCTTCTTCTAACTAGGTAACGAACCCCCCTCCCCTCTAACAAGTTAACTAACGCCCTCCCCTTCTTCTAACTAGGTAACTAACCGCCTACCCTTCTTTTAACTAGGTAACTAACCCCTTACCCTTCTTCTAACTAGGTAACTAATGCCCCTACCCTTCTTCTAACTAGATAACTAACCCGCTACCCTTCTTCTAACTAGGTAACTAACCCCGTCCCCTTCTTCTAACTAGGTAACTAACCCCCTCCCCTTCTTCTAACTAGGAAATTAACCCTTTCACCCTCTAACTAGGTAACTAACCCCCTCCTCTTCTTCTAACTAGGTAACTAACCTCTACCCTTCTTATAACTAGGTAACTAACCCCCTACCCTTCTTCTAACTAGGTAACTAACCCCCCTACCCCTCTTCTAACTAGGTAACTAACGCCCCTACCCTTCTTCTAACTAGGTAACTAACGCCCCTACCTTTCTTCTAAATAGGTAACTAACCCACTACCCTTCCACTATCTATGTAACTAACCACCTCCCCTTCTTCTAACTAGGTAACTAAACCCCCTACCCTTCTTCTAACTAGGTAACTAACGCCCCTACCCTTCTTCTAACTAGGTAACTAACCCTCTCCCCGTCTAACTAGGTAACTAACCCCCTGCCCATCTTCTAACTAGGTAACTAACCCCCTACCCTTCTTCTAAATAGGTAACTAACCCCCTCCCCTTCTTCTAACTAGGAAACTAACCCCCTACCCTTCTTCTAACTAGGTAACTAACGCCCCTACCCTTCTTCTAACTAGGTAACTAACCCTCTCCCCGTCTAACTAGGTAACTAACCCCCCTACCCTTCTTCTAAATAGGTAACTAACCCCCTCCCCTTCTTCTAACTAGGAAACTAACCCCCCTACCCTTCTTCTAACTAGGTAACTAACCCCCCTACCCTTCTTCTAACTAGGTAACTAACCCCCTACCCTTCTAAATAGGTAACTAACCCCCTCCCCTTCTTCTAACTAGGAAACTAACCCCACTACCCTTCTTCTAACTAGGTAACTAAACCCCCTACCCTTCCTCTAACTAGGTAACTATCCCCCCTACCCTTCCTCTAAGTCGGTAACTAACCCCCTCCCCTTCTTCTAACTAGGTAACTAACCCCCTACCATTCTTCTAACTAGGTAACTATCGCCCCTACCCTTCTTCTAACTCGGTAACTAACACTCTACCCTTCTTCTAACTACGTAATTAACCCCCCTACCCTTCTTCTAACTAGGTAACTAACCTCCCTCCCTTTCTTCAAACTAGGTAACAAACCCCCCTACCCTTCCTCTAACTAGGTAACTAACCCCTCTCCTTCTTCTAAATAGGTAACTAACCCCCTACCATTCTTCTAATTAGGTAACTAACGCCCCTACCCTTCTTCTAAGTAGGTAAGTATCCCCCTACACTTCTTCTAACTAGGTAACTAACTCTCTCCCCCTCTAACTAGCTAACTAACCCCTCCACTTCTTCTAACTAGGTAACTATCCCCTCCCCTTCTTCTAACTAGATAACTAACCCCCTACCTTCTAACTAGGTAACTAACGCCCTACCCTTCTTCTAACTAGGTAATTAACCCCCTACCCTTCCTCTAACTAGGTAACTAACCCTCCTACCCTTCTTCTAACTAGGTAACTAACCCCCTCCCCTTCTTCAAACTAGGTAACTAAACCCCTCCCCTTCTTCAAACTAGGTAACTAACCCCCTCCCATTCTTCTAAGTAACAAAACCCCCTCCCCTTCTTCTAACTAGGTATCTAACCCCTCTACCCTTCAAAGTAGGTAACTAACCACTCAGTATATTCGTTCTGGCCTGGGAGAGCTATAATGCACAGCTGTGATGGAAGAAGGCAGCCTGTATCTGATATTTAGGGAGCCACGGAGGGTAAGGGATCCAGGGAGGGTGAGAGAGCCAGGGAGGGAGAGGGAGCCAGGGAGGGTGAGGGAGCCAGGGAGGGAGAGGGAGCCAGGGAGGGTAAGGGAGCCAGGGAGGGTGAGGGAGCCAGGGAGGGAGAGGGAGCCAGGGAGGGTGAGGGAGCCAAGGAGGGAGAGGGAGCCAGGGAGGGTAAGGGAGCCAGGGAGGGTGAGGGAGCCAGGGAGGGAGAGGGAGCCAGGGAGGGTGAGGGAGCCAGGGAGGGAGAGGGAGCCAGGGAGGGTGAGGGAGCCAGGGAGGGAGAGGGAGCCAGGGAGGGTGAGGGAGCCAGGGAGGGAGAGGGAGCCAGGGAGAGAGAGGGAGCCAGGGAGGGTGAGGGAGCCAGGGAGGGAGAGGGAGCCAGGGAGGGTGAGGGAGCCAGGGAGGGAGAGGGAGCCAGGGAGGGTGAGGGAGCCAGGTGTGATGTAGTTCA
Source organism: Cherax quadricarinatus (assembly GCF_038502225.1). Lineage (NCBI taxonomy): Eukaryota > Metazoa > Arthropoda > Malacostraca > Decapoda > Parastacidae > Cherax > Cherax quadricarinatus. The sequence goes on along the minus strand of NW_027196316.1, from coordinate 22,069 downwards.
GCTGGGCTTGTAAGGTCTCTGGGGAGACCTAATTTAACCAATTATATGGTCACCTTGCCTTGGCAAATGTCTGTCAGAGACACGCCTTTCCGGCATAAGACTGAGGTCTTTTGTTCTGGACGGCGTCAGACCTCGGCGTCAGATCAACACCACGTGTGCACACCTCATTGTGGAGGGTGCTTGGACCACCATAAAAGCCCAAGGAAGAGCATGATCAGGAGATTCGGGCAGAGCTCTGGCCTGGGAGCAGAGCTGAGCTGGAGAGTCTCGGGAGGAGAGACTGTTGGAGACATTGGGCAGAGTACTGGCTTGGAGCAGTACTCGTGCTGTGTAGGTCTTGGGACCTGTGGCTTAGTTCCTGTAGTGAACTGTCCTCTGTACTATTTGTAAGTTACATTCATTTTGGTCAAGTTGATTGTGTTCCCTGTCTCACTGCTTATGTGTACCACCCCATTTATCTAAACCCCAATAATGTACTCCTGTTCCCAAATATATTATTGTACAAGGACTTAATAATAAACTGGGTTTGAGTAGAATAGTGATATTCACTGTCCCCGTTATTTATTCTTATTTCCATTATTTATGTTTAGTTAAAGTAGTGATAGGGTGAGTGGTGAAGTATGGTTGGTAGAGTATGAGAGGTGGAGGTGTAGTCACCAGTGACCTCACATTACCTACCGACCTCCGCTAATCATCATCCCTCCTACTGCCTCGGCTGTCACCTACCTACTGATTCCCCCCTCTTACTCCCATATTCCCCCGTTCATTCATTACCCCCCCACCCAACATGACATGGTGTCTAAGCGGTGGTGGTTCTTATTATTTTTATAGAAGGAACCAGTCCCATGTGCCTTATTTTTGACTGCTTGGTTATACTTATGCTACCATTTGCTACCATTTGATTTTGTGTGTTATTATAATATTATAATCCTAGTGACCTTAACGGACCTTTTCTTGACAGTGGGTCTGAAAAATTGTTTGGTTGTATTATTATATTTAGTGGAGTTGGTTGTTGGTTTGAGATAAATGGTGGAGAATATCAGTGTTTGGGTGAGACTTTTGGGGGAAGCAATTACTGGCCGAAATTGAATATTTACAGAGGAATGAGAAGTCACCCAGCCCATCTTGGAAGACTAGCCCACAACTGTCACCCACTGAAGAGATGCCTATGATTATTATCCACCTGATGTGCCCAGTCACCCAGTTGATGTGCCCCAGTAGATGTATTGCTGCCCTGGTCTGTCATCCATTGTAGTGGGTGTCTGCGTCACCCAGCCTCTGTGACCATCACCCGCGGACCGCCAGTTACCCGCAGTTGCCAGGGATGGGTGACCGCACCAGCTGTTGATGACCTGAAGTGACCTCACCTCACCTCGAGCAACTGACCATTGCCTGCTACTGCTGATGTCGGCTGCTGTGATGCTGTCTGCTATGCTGTGGCTGTGCTGTGATGCTGTCTGCTATGCTGTGGCCGTGCTGTGATGCTGTCTGTTATGCTGGGACCGTGCTGGGATGCTGAGATGTTGGGACCATGCTGTGATGCAGTAGCCGTGCTGTGATGCTGCGATGCCGCCTAGCTCAGGAGATGGCGGTGATGCTGCACTGGTGTGTGAGGGATCCAGGATGGTGTGCCAGGACAGGAGAATCTACTATGAAGGAGCTGCCATCCTCAGAGATGTGGAAGGACGTGAGCCACGGAAATGGACTCCAGCTGCTGGGACCAGCCTGCTATCAAGGGCGGTATGGAGGTGTATCCTGCCTTGCTGGTCGACCTGTACGACTGGTATGCGGGTATGTCCTGCCAGCCATGAGAGACAATTGAGAGTGTGTGATGTCCCCAGCCTACTTTGACTTGCCAGAAGTGTTAGTGTTACCTGTGTGAAATAAGGTGACCTTGAATACAGTCCAGTGTTTATGGCCACCTTGTTTTATGAGGCCAGTGAATCCTAGTAGTGGCATAGGATAATGGAGGGTCTTAGCTGCGATGCCTGCCCTGTCTCGATTTTCAGATGTTGTAGTGTGCATGTGAAGTGTACCGAAAATGCGACCTTGGTGGTCGTGAAGTGGTCCAGTTGCAGTTATTTGAAAGAATGCAACCCGTTGGAGCAGTTTTCCACGCCATAGAAGCCTAGAGAGGTTTGGCCCAATGGTTAATGTGCGAGGGTGACTAGCATTGGCTAGTGCATTTCTAGTAGAAGTAGGGAAGGCACTGGAGACCGATATTTAGGTTTAAGGAGAAATGACGGGTAAGGAGGCTTTGCACCAGAGAGCAACTATTATGCTGGCCAACTGCCAGGTGTACTGATTATGCTGCCTTGTGGTAGATGAGAAGGTTGAGGGAAATATATGTAGTGGAATAATTTAGCATTATGTATAATTTTGTCTTTGTATTGTAATAGATTTAAGGGGTTAGGATTAAAATAGTCTAATAACTTAGAACAAATTGTCCTAGTTCTCAGATATTTTAAATTGGCGGAGAAAGGGGGATGTGATGTAGTCCAGCTGGGATTGTGAGGTCTCTGGGGAGACCTAATTTAACCAATTATATGGTCACCTTGCCTTGGCAAATGTCTGTCAGAGAGACACCTTTCCGGCTTAAGACTGAGGTCTTTTGTTCTGGACGGCGTCAGACCTCGGCGTCAGATCAACACCACGTGTGCACACCTCATTGTGGAGGGTGCTTGGACCACCATAAAAGCCCAAGGAAGAGCATGATCAGGAGATTCGGGCAGAGCTCTGGCCTGGGAGCAGAGCTGAGCTGGAGAGTCTCAGGAGGAGAGACTGTTGGAGACATTGGGCAGAGTACTGGCTAGGAGCAGTACTCGTGCTGTGTAGGTCTTGGGACCTGTGGCTTAGTTCCTGTAGTAAACTGTCCTCTGTACTATTTGTAAGTTGCATTCATTTTGGTCAAGTTGATTGTGTTCCCTGTCTCACTGCTTATGTGTACCACCCCATTTATCTAAACCCCAATAATGTACTCCTGTTCCCAAATATATTATTGTACAAGGACTTAATAATAAACTGGGTTTGAGTAGAATAGTGATATTCACTGTCCCCGTTATTTATTCTTATTTCCATTATTTATGTTTAGTTAAAGTAGTGAGAGGGTGAGTGGTGAAGTGTGGTTGGTAGAGTATGAGAGGTGGAGGTGTAGTCACCAGTGACCTCACATTACCTACCGACCTCCGCTAATCATCATCCCTCCTACTGCCTCGGCTGTCACCTACCTACTGATTCCCCCCTCTTACTCCCATATTCCCCAGTTCATTCATTACCCCCCCACAACATGACACAGGGAGGGAGAGGGAGCCAAGGAGGGTAAGGGAGTCAGGCAGGGTAAGGGAACCAGGGAAGGTGAGGGAGTCAGGCAGGGTGAGGGAGTCAGGCAGGGTGAGGGAGTCATGCAGAGTAAGGGAGCCAGGAAGGGAGTGGGAGCCAGGGAGGGTGAGGGAGCCAGGAAGGGTGAGGGAGTCAGGCAGGGTGAGGGAGTCAGGCAGGGTAAGGGAACCAGGGAGGGTGAGGGAGTCAGGCAGGGTGAGGGAGTCAGGCAGAGTAAGGGAGCCAGGGAGGGTGAGAGAGCCAGGGAGGGTGAGGGAGCCAGGGAGGGTGAGGGAGCCAGGGAGGGTGAGGGAGTCAGGCAGAGTAAGGGAGCCAGGGAGGGTCAGGGAGCCAGGGAGGGCGAGGGAGTCAGGCAGGGTGAGGGAGTCATGCAAGGTAAGGGAGCCAGGGAGGGTGAAGGAGTCAGGCAGGGTGAGGGAGTCAGGCAGGGTGAGGGAGACAGGGAGGGTGAGGGAGTCAGGGAGGGTGAGGGAGCCAGGGAGGGTGAGGGAGTCAGGTAGAGTGAGGGAGCAAGGGAGGGTGAGGGAGTCAGGCAGGGTGAGGGAGTAAGGCGGGTGAGGGAGCCAGGGAGGGTGAGGGAATCAGGCAGGGTGAAGGAGCCAGGGAGGGTGAGGGAGCCAGGGAGGGTGAGGGAGCCAGGGAGGGTGAGGGAGCCAGGGAGGGTGAGGGAGTCATGGAGGGTGAGAGAGTCAGAGAGGGTGAGGGAGCCAGGGAGGGTGAGAGAGTTAGGCAGGGTGAGAGAGCCAGGCAGGGTGAGGGAATCAGGGAGGGAAAGGGAGCCAGGGAGGGTGAGGGAGTCAAGCAGGGTGAGAGATTCAGGGAGGGTGAGGGAGCCAGGGAGGGTGAGGGAGTCAGGGAGGGTGAGGGAGTCAGGGAGGGTGAGGGAGTCAGGGAGGGAGAGGGAGCCAGATAGGTTGAGGGAGTCAGGCAGTGTGAGGGAGCCTGGGAGTGTGAGGGAGCCATGGAGGGTGAGGGAGCCAGGGAGCGCAAGGGAGTCAGGCAGGGTGAGGGAGTCAGGGAGGGTGAGGGAGCCAGGGAGGGTCAGGGAGTCAGGCAGGGTGAGGGAGTCAGGGAGGGAGAGGGAGCCAGAGAGGGTGAGAGAGTTAGGCAGGGTGAGAGAGCCAGGCAGAGTGAGGGAATCAGGGAGGGAAAGGGAGCCAGGGAGGGTGAGGGAGTCAAGCAGGGTGAGGGATTCAGGGAGGGTGAGGGAGCCAGGGAGGGTGAGGGAGTCAGGGAGGGTGAGGGAGTCAGGGACGGTGAGGGCGTCAGGGAGGGTGAGGGAGTCAGGGAGGGAGAGGGAGCCAGATAGGTTGAGGGAGTCAGGCAGTGTGAGGGAGCCTGGGAGGGTGAGGGAGCCATGGAGGGTGAGGGAGCCAGGGAGCGCGAGGGAGTCAGGCAGGGTGAGGGAGTCAGGGAGGGTGAGGGAGCCAGGGAGGGTCAGTGAGTCAGGCAGGGTGAGGGAGTCAGGGAGGGAGAGGGAGCCAGAGAGGGTGAGAGAGTCAGGCAGAGTGAGGGAGTCAGGCAGGGTGAGGGAGTCATGCAGGGTGACTGATTCAGGCAGGGTGAGGGAGCCAGGGAGGGTGAGGGAGCCAGGCAGGGTGAGGGAGCCAGGGAGGGAGAGGGAGCCAGGGAAGGTGATGGAGCCAGGAAGGGAGAGGGAGCCAGGGAGGGTGAGGGAGCCAGGGATGGTGAGGGAGTCAGGCAGGGTGAGGGAGTCAGTCAGGGTGGGGGAGTCAGTCAGGGTGAGGGAGCCAGGGAGGGTGAGTGAGCCAGGCAGGGTGAGAGAGCCAGGAAGGGAGAGGGAGTTAGGGAGGGTGAGGGAGCCAGGCAGGGAGAGGGAGCCAGGGAGGGTGAGGGAGCCAGGGATGGTGAGGGAGCCAGGGATGGTGAGGGAGTCAGGCAGGGTGAGGCAGTCAGGCAGGGTGAGGGAATCAGGCAGAGTAAGGGAGCCTGGGAGGGTGAGGGAGCCAGAGAGGGCGCCAGGGAGGGAGAGGGAGACAGGGAGGGTGAGGGAGTCAGGGAGGGAGAGGGAGCCAGGGAGGATGAGGGAGCCATTGAGGGAGAGGGAGCCAGGGAGGGTGAGGGAGCCAGGGAGGGAGAGGGAGCAAGGGAGGGAGAGGGAGATAGGGAGGGTGAGGGAGTCAGGCAGAGTAAGGGAGCCAGGGAGGGTGAGGGATCCAGGGAGGGTGAGGGAGCCAGGAAGGGAGAGGGAGCCAGGGAGGATGAGGGAGCCATTGAGGGAGAGGGAGCCAGGGAGGGTGAGGGAGCCAGGGAGGGAGAGGGAGCCAGGGAGGGTGAGGGAGCCAGGGAGGATGAGGGAGCCATTGAGAGAGAGGGAGCCAGGGAGGGTGAGGGAGCCAGGGAGGGAGAGGGAGCCAGGGAGGGTGAGGGAGCCAGGGAGGGAGAGGGAGCCAGGGAGGGAGAGGGAGCCAGGGAGGATGAGGGAGCCAGGGAGGATGAGGGAGCCAGGGAGGATGAGGGAGCCAGGGAGGATGAGGGAGCCAGGGAGGGAGAGGGAGCCAGGGAGATTGAGGGAGCCAGGGAGGGAGAGGGAGCCAGGATGGGAGACGGAGCCAGGGAGCTTGAGGGAGTCAGGCAGGGTGCGGGAGTCAGGCAGAGTAAGGGAGCCAGAGAGGGTGAGGGAGCCCGGGAGGGAGAGGGAGTCAGGGAAGGTGAAAGAGCTAGGGAGGGAGAGGGAGCCAGGGAGGGAGAGGGAGCCAGCGAGGATGAGGGAGTCAGGCAGGGTGAGGGAGTCAGGCAGGGTGAGGGAATCAGGCAGAGTAAAGTAGCTAGGGAGGGTGAGGGAGTCAGGCAGGGTGAGGGAGGCAAGGAGGGTGAGGGAGCCAGGGAGGGTGAGGGAGCCAGGAAGGGAGAGGGAGCCAGGGAGGGAGAGGGAGCCAGGGAGGGAGAGGGAGCAAGGGAGGGTGAGGGAGCCAGGGAGGGAGAGGGAACCAGAGAGGGAGAGAGAGCCAGGGAGGGAGAGGGAGCCGGGGAGGGAGAGGGAGCCAAGGAGGGTGAGGGAGCCAGGGAGGGAGATGGAGCCAGGAAGGAAGAGGGAGCCAGGGAGGATGAGGGAGCCAGGGAGGATGAGGGAGCCAGGGAGGGAGATGGAGCCAGGGAAGGTGAGGGAGCCAGGGAGGGAGAGGGAACCAGGGAGGGAGAGGGAGCCAGGGAGGGAGATGGAGCCAGCGAGGATGAGGGAGTCAGGCAGGGTGAGGGAGTCAGGCAGGGTGAGGGAATCAGGCAGAGTAAAGTAGCTAGGGAGGGTGAGGGAGTCAGGCAGGGTGAGGGAGTCAGCCAGGGTGAGGGAGTCAGGCAGGGTGAGGGAGCCAGGGAGGATGAGGGAGCCAGGGAGGGTGAAGGAGTCAGCCAGGGTGAGGGAGTCAGGCAGGGTGAGGGAGCCAGGGAGGGTGAGGGAGCCAGGGAGGGTGAGGGGAGTCAGGCAGAGTAAGGGAGCCAGGGAGGGAGAGGGAGGGAGGGAGAGGGAGCAGGGAGGAAGAGGGAGCCAAGTAGGGAGAGAGAGCCAGGGAGGGAGAGGGAGGAAATAAATGGTGTAAAATACCGACACAATGGAAATATAAACACATATGCAGTATAATGTGATCCTTTATTGACTGTAAATACTCGCGTTCCTTCCACCCCAGGTAGTTCTGTTTGTGACTTGAAAAAGCCCACTGTGTGGGCGAAACGTAGTCAATAAAGGATCACATTATACTGCATATGTGTTTATATTTCCAGGGAGAGGGAGCCCGGAAGGGAGAGGGAGCCATAGAGGGAGAGGGAGCCAGGGAGGGTTAAGGACTCAGGCACTGTGAGGGTCCCATGGAGGGTGAGGGAGCCAGGGAGGGTGAGGGAGCCAAGTAGGGAGAGGGAGCCAGGGAGGGAGAGGGAGCCAGGGAGGGTTAAGGACTCAGGCAGGGTGAGGGTCCCATGGAGGGTGAGGGAGCCAGGGAGGGTGAGGGAGCCAGGGAGGGTTAAGGACTCAGGCAGGGTGAGGGTCCCAGGGAGGGTGAGGGAGCCAGGGAGGGTGAGGGAGCCAGGGAGGGTTAAGGACTCAGGCAGGGTGAGGGTCCCAGGGAGGGTGAGGGAGCCAGGGAGGGTGAGGGAGCCAGGGAGGGTTAAGGACTCAGGCAGGGTGAGGGTCCCATGGAGGGTGAGGAAGCCAGGGAGGGTGAGGGAGCCAAGTAGGGAGAGGGAGCCAGGGAGGGAGAGGGAGCCAGGGAGGGAGAGGGAGCCAGGGAGGGTGAGGGAGCCATGGAGGGTGAGGGAACGAGGCTGGGTGAGGGATTTAGAGGGATGGGGGAGTTGCCTTGTCAGAGGTTCAACTCAACCCGAGCGTTATCGATATTTTTTGTTCTTTCAATATATCTGGTGATTCACATTAAATAAAAGTGGCGAAATGTCTATATTTTACATAAAAAAGGGAAGAGAGATGTCATTATATATAGAAAATTTTGAAAACTCGAAGCACTGGCCAAGTCTGTTTACATTGATCAGCTGATTAGAGTGAGAAATTTTCCCGCCAATAATAACCCGCCAAAATTTTTGCCGCCAAATATAGCCCACGATAAACAAATGACTACGCTTGTGGCGCGAATAATTAAATATTTATGAGACTATGAGGTCCCTCCCCCTTCACCCCCCTCTCCTCTCTCTTCCCCAAACTCTCCCCCTCCCCGAAGACAAGTCACGTGTCCTTCAAGAAGTGTCGACCTGTTAGTGCCAGCCAGACAGAGACGTAACTACTGACGTCACTCACAAAATATAATGTCTTCCTTAAATTATATATTGTCGCCTCTTGGACATTTTCACAAATAGGGTATTGTGTGTCACTCTCTCTCTCTCTGTCTTTTTGGTTTACAGAGTTTTACAAGGTAAGGTTTTAAGCTACAGTACAGGAGGGGATCGAACTCGCGACTCGTACTCACCTATTTGTACTCACCTGTGGTTGCAGGGGTCGATTCATAGCTCCTAGCCCCGCCTCTTCACTCATTGCTACTAGGTCATCTCTCTCCCTGCTCCATGAGCTTTATCATACCTCGCCTTAAAACTATGTATGGTTCCCGCCTCCACTACGTCACTTTCTAGGCTATTCCACGGCCTGACTACTGTATGACTGAAGAAATACTTCCTAACATCCCTTTGATTCATCTGAGTCTTCAACTTTCAATTGTGACCTCTTGTTTCTGTGTCCCTTCTCTGGAACATCCCATCTTTGTCCACCTTGTCTATTCCATGCAGTATTTTATATGTCTTTATCATGTCTCCCCTGACCCTCCTGTCCTCCAGTGTTGTCAGGCCGATTTCCCTCAACCTTTCTTCGTAGGACAATCCCCGTAGCTCTGGGACTAGTCTTGTTGCAAACCTTTGCACTTTCCCTAATTTCTTGACATGCTTGACTAGGTGTGGATTCCAAACTGGTGCTGCATACTCCAGTATGGGCCCGACGTAAATGGTATACAGAGTCTTGAACGAATCCTTACTGAGGCATCGGAACGCTATCCGTAGGTTTGCCAAGCGCCCGTATGCTGCAGCAGTTATCTGATTGATGTGCGCCTCAGGAGATATGCTCGGTGTTATACTCACCTCCAGATCTTTTTCCATGAGTGAGGTTTGCAGTCTTTGGCCATCTAAACTATATTGTGTCTGCGGTCTTCTTTGCCCTTCCCCAATCTTCATGGCTTTGCATTTGGCAGGGTTAAACTCAAGGAGCCAGTTGCTGGACCAGGCTTGTAGCCTGTCCAGGTCTCTTTGTAGTCCTGCCTGATCCTCATCTGATTTGATTCTTCTCATTATCTTCACATCATCTGCAAACAAGGACACTTCTGAGTCTATCCCTTCCGTTATGTCGTTCACATATACCAAGAACAGCACAGGTCCTAGGACTGACCCCTGTGGAACCCCGCTTGTCACAGGCGCCCACTCTGACACCTCGTTACGTACCATGACTCGTTGTTGCCTCCCTGTCAGGTATTCTCTGATCCATTACAGTGCCTTTCCTGTTACATGTGCCTGATCCTCCAGCTTTTGCAGTAACCGCTTGTGAGGAACTGTGTCGAAGGCCTTCTTGCAGTCCAAAAAAATGCAGTCGATACACCCCTCTCTCTCTTGTCTTACTTCTGTCACCCTGTAATAAAACTCTAGTAGGTTTTTGACACAGGATTTTCCTTCCCTGAAACCGTGCTGGTTGTCAATTATACACTTGTTTCTTTCCAGGTGCTCCACCACTCTCCTCCTGATGATCTTCTCCATGACCTTCCATACTATACACGTTAGTGATACAGGTCTGTAGTTTAGTGTCTCATGTCTGTATCCCTTTTTAAAAATTGGGACTACATTTGCCATCTTCCATACCTCAGGAAGTTGCCAAGTTTCAAATGATGTGTTGAAGATCTTTGTTAATGACACACACAGTATCTCTGCTCCCTCTCTAAGGACCCATGGAGAGATGTCTGGTCCCACCGCCTTTGAGGTGTCAAGTTCCTTGGTTATATGTACCTCATCCAGCACTTGCTGGTGTACCACCTGTTCTGATTTCCTGGAGTCCTACTGGTTTTCACTGTAAATACTTCTTTAAATCTCGTGTTGAGCTCCTCATATACCTCTCGGTCGTTTCTTGTGAACTCCCCATCACCCTTCCTCAGTCTGATTACCTGGTCCTTGACTGTTGTTTTCCTCCTGATATGGCTGTACAACAGCTTCGGGTCAGTCTTGACTTTCGATGCTATGTCATTTTCATATTGTCGCTGAGCCTCCCTTCTTATCTGTGCATATTCGCTTCTGGCTCTTCGGCTAATCTCTTTATTTTCCTGAGTTCTCTGTCTCCTGTACCTTTTCCATTCTCTAGTACACCTAGTTTTTGCCTCCCTACACCTTTTGGTGAACCAAGGACTCGTTCTGTTCTTCCTATTATTTCTGTTTCCCTTGGGAACAAACCTCTCCTCTGCCTCCTTGCATTTTGTTGCCACGTAGTCCATCATTTCTTGTATTGGCTTTCCTGTCAGTTCCCTCCCCCACTGAATGTCTTGAAGGAAGTTCCTCATGCCTGAGTAGTTCCCCCTTTTGTAGTTTGTTTTTTCCCAACCTATTCCTGCTACTCTCTCCACTTGTAGCTCAACTATGTAGTCGAAGCACAGAACCACATGATCGCTAGCTCCCAGGGGCCTTTCATACATGATATCTTCGATGTCCTAACTACTCAAGGTGAATACAAGGTCCAGTCTTGCTGGCTCATCCTCTCCTCTCTCTCTGGTAGTGTCTCTAACATGTTGATGCATGAGGTTTTCCAGTACCACATCCATCATCTTGGCTCTCCATGTTTCGGGACCCCCATGGGGCTCCAGGTTTTCCCAGTCAATCTCCTTGTGATTGAAATCACCCATAACTTTGCTCCCCCCATGTGTGCTTTCCTGGCCACCTTGGCTATTGTGTCGACCATTGCTCTGTTGCTCTCATCGTATTCTTCTCTTGGCCTCCTGCAGTTCAGTGGTGGGTTGTACATTACTGCAATTATCACTTTATGTCCCTCAGACTGGATTGTTCCTACTAAGTAGTCCCTTTTGCTCCGTGCCATCCATTCCTTCCATTTTCTCAACCCTCCACTGGTTTTTAATGAGCAGTGCAACTCCTCCTCCCCCTCTCCTCCCTCTGTCTTTCCTTAGGATTTGATATCCGGATGGAAAGATTGCATGTTATTATTCTGGTGAGTTTTGTTTCTGTGAGTGCTATTATGTCTGGGGATGTCTCCTTGATTCTTTCATGCCACTCCTCATACTTATTCCTTATTCCATCTGCATTTGTATACCACACCTTCAACTTCTTTTCTAAGACTGTGGTCTGGGAGGTATATTGGGGTTGGGGAAGTGGGAGACCTGGTAAGGAACTATGAGTGGTTGTTGTGGGGGTGGAGTTTGTAATGCAGTGGGTGGGGGCATTGGATGTGGCATGGGTGTTTTGGTTTAGAGTGTTATGTTGCACTGGGGTTGACCTGGTTGGGAGGCTTCTATAGGAAGTTGTGAGGGAGGCTGTATTTGATCTTTTTCCTGGGTCTGGGATCTCCTGTCTGTCTCCTCCATCGCCTCTCTTTCCTCCTTTCGCCTTTGTACCATCTCTCTCAGTTTCTGCCTTTCTTCCTGTGTTCTGTCGCGGTTGAGATACACCTTCCTGTATGCCGGCATGTCCCTTAATCGTGCTTTCTCCTGCAGGATCCTTTTCCAAGTCGATTCTGCCTTGAAGGTCACTTTCACTGGCCGGGTTCTTTTTTTTTACAAACCCCCTTATTCTCCAAAAATTTTCCAGCTGGGTCATATCGTCTTCTCCTATTGCTTTCATGATGCTTTCAATTGCTTTTTTTTCCCTTGTTTTCTTGCTTCATATGTTTCCCCTTCAACTTCCTTGAGCCCATACACAAAGATTGACCTCACCCTTTCATTCTCCCACTGCATATCCTTGTGTATCCCCTCATTCAATTTGATTTCCTCCATTGCAGCTTTCCTTTCTTCAGTTTCACTAGCTAATGTACTTGGGCTCAGTGGCCTGCCATTTTCCCTTCTCGGCTTCCCTGGGCTCTTTCATTTACTACAGTCTCCTCTGATAGAGCTTCTACATGCAGTTTTGCTCCTTCTTTCCTTACAGTCCCCTTATTTGTGACTGAGGTAGCAGTCTCTGATGTCAATCCCAAAATGTTCTTTAGTTCTTTAGGCTGTTTCAGATTTTTCAGTTCCTCTTCTAAACTCTGTATCCTAGCCTCTGCTGCTTTGATTTGCACCTCCCACTTCCTGCTTTCCATATTTATCCTCTCTTCCATTCTCATGCTAAGTTCTTCTAGTTTGTTATCCCATTCATGTTCCCTTTTTATGAGCTCTGCTCTGTGTGTGTGTGTGTGTGTGTGTCTGGAATTGTGTGTGGAATTATGTGTGGAATTATGTGTGGGTTTATTAAGTGTCTGAAAAGTAGGTGGAATTGTGCGTTGTAGTGTTATGTGGAGTCTTAGTGGTCACTTACCTGACCACAACCTCTTGTGACCTGACCCCCACCCTCCTGTGACTTGACCCACACCTACTTACAATGCTGCCATCTTTGCTCTTCCTACCACCTAGGCTTACAGTAACTTACTCGCCTTGTTCCCTAGATTACAATTGCTATTCCTTATTGAGTTCTTGAGTGCCTATTCTTTATCGTGCTAGGGGAGTTGGACCGTTCACAATCAGCTTGGCAGTTAATTGGAACCTGAAACCCCACACCCAAACAACCACGCATGGGCGATTACAGTACTTGCAATGCAGCTGTAGCAGCCTGTAGTTTGTCCAGCTCGATGTGACGTCCTGGCGTAGATCCACCTCAATTTCTTCTCGTTGTATAATGTACCCTATTCACTGTATTTCTTTCACTGGTCACACGATTGTTTCACTTTATTATCTTTCTTGGGTGACACGTGGCAACGACGCCTGAGCACCCACACTAGCCTGCCCACTCTGACTGTGCCACCACGTTTTACTTTCTAGATCACTTACAAAATTGTGGCTCTCCCCACACTTATATGGCTCAGGCAGATTGTAAATCACTTCAAGGAATTGTTCGCTACCTTGACACGCTTAACAACCCTTGCAGAACACTTGGGTAGCCCTCAAAAATGCTTATATTCATGGAGCACGGAAGGCGTGACTCGTGCATGCTTTGTCCCTACTGTGTGTACTTTGGCTCGTTTGCAATCGTGTCATTACGATTTCATGAGTCAGGTTAGATTAAGTTTCTAACTTTATTTGCAAGCTAAGAGCTGTTACCTACATCAGCTCATTTGAAAACCTTTTATTATGAGATATGCAAATAGAGAACAGAATGAAGTCGGAGCCATCTGTGGGCCAGCAAACTGTCATCTGACTTTATTTTTGTGGCATGATAAAAGTATGTTACATGTTATTCTGCTTATGTCACACACCCATATAGCCATGCCCTCTTGACCAGTGAACCAGGTGCTAAGAGTATAATGAGTGTGGTCCTCTTGTTATACTGGCACCTTGGTTCAACCAGCCAATCACAAAGTTGTGAAGCAATGTTGGAGACTTGTGAATCAATTCGTTACCCCAGTCAACAGATAAGTGTTTTCTAAGCCCATTGTAATCTGCTAAGCGAAAATCTGGGACCATTATTGAGTTGTTCCTACTATCATACTTCCATTCTATGCTAAAGGTAATTGACTTGTGGTCGCTTGTGCCGAGTTCCTCAGTAATTTCTAAATTATTAACAAGGGTTTCCTTGTTTGCTGAAGCCACTGTGTGGCGAAACGTTTCCTCATTAAATATACCCAAGAGTTGCACATGTGTCCAATTTATCAACTTGTCGGTTCTCTGAACCATTCATCTACAATCCTGTCTGACACTGCAACTTCTTGGGATCTTAATACTTGGGAATTCTTCACTTGCCTAACCCTTGGGAACGACCTACTTCCACATTGGGCAAATGTGATACCATCTACGACTGCTGCACCTCACAATCTGCCTACAGTATATAAGCCACTACTTCCCACATATGCTGTATTTTTTTTCAAGATTGATGGACTGATTACATCGACTCAAGGCTGAGGGACTGATTACCTCAAACTTCTGTTCTTCACGATTCTCCTTTGTATGGACTGATGAAGCCACTATGTGGCTAAACGTTTCTTCATTAAAGCTACCCAAGTGTTGTACATGTGTCTAATTTATCAACAGCACTTTTTCCCCAATCCCATGAGCTGCCACTTTCTTTAACAGTATCTGGTACGGTACTCTACCAAAAGCCTTACTAAAATCCAAATAAACAATATCAAATTCTTTATCGTGATCAACGGCCTCAAAAGCTTTACTGAAGAAAGTTAGTAAATTAGACAGGAACGACCCTTCGTGAATCCATGCTGAGTATCATTAATCAAATTATGCTTATCAAGATGACGTCTTATATTATCAGCTATAATTAACTTTAATAATTTGCCTACAATTGAGGTCAGGCTTATTGGGCGGTAATTTGACTAACGACTTGTCCACTGCTTTAAAAATAGGAATTACATTAGCCATCTTCCACATATCAGACACTACACCTGTTTGAAGAGATAAATTAAAAATATTAGTTAATGGTTCACAGACTTCCATTTTGCATTCCGTAAGAACCCTTGAAAAAACCTCATCAGGACCCGGCGATTTATTTTGTTTCAGTCGGTCTATTTGATTCACAAATAGACCCAGGCCCAATATAAAAATTAATTACTGGGTTATTGTTAGTGTCTTCCTGTGTAAAAACCGGGAGAAAATAATTATTAAAAATCGAGCACATTTCATTCGTCTTGTCAGTAAGATGCACAGAATTATTTTTAAGGGGACCTATCTTATCTCTAACTTTTGTTCTGTAAACCTGGAAGAAACATTTTTGATTAGATTTCGAATCTCTAGCAACTGTAATTTCGTAATCCTGTTTGGCTTTTCTTATCCCCATTTTAACGTACCTCTTAATGTCAATATATTGATTCAAAAGATGACTCTCACCTCTTTTGATGTGCCTATAAATTCCTTTCTTTTGCCATAAAAGATATTTGAGCCTATTATTCATCCATTTAGGGTTGTTTCTATTCGATCTAATTTGTTTATATGGATTATACGTACTTTGGGCAGCATGTATTGTGTTTAAAAAGCTGTCATATTGATAGTTCTCTTCGTTACCCCAGTCCACAGATCATAGTCGTTCTCTAAGCCCATTGTAATCTGCTAAGCGAAAATCTGGGACCGTTACTGAGTTATCCCTACTATCAAACTTCCAGTCAATGCTAAAGGTAATTGATTTGTGGTCGCTAGCACCCAGTTCCTCTGAAATTTCTAAATTATTAACAAGGGTTTCCTTGTTTGCCAGAACCAAGTCAAGCAGCTTATTTCCCCTTGTAGGTTCTGTAACAAACTGCTTTAAAAAGCTATCCTGAACTACCTCTAATAAATTGTTAGACATTAAATTCCAAGTCAATGAATTCCAATCAATATGACTAAAGTTAAAGTCTCCTAGAATTACAACGTTATCGTGCCTTGTGGACTTAACAATTTCCTCCCACAGTAGTCTTCCTCGGTCCCTATCGAAGTTTGGGGGACGGTACATCACACCTAAAATAAATTTTTTCGTAACCCTCTGAAAATTCTACCCAAACAGACTCAGTATGCGATTCAGACTTTATACCCATTTTTATGCAACAGTTTAAACGATCTCGGACATAGATTGCCACCCCATCCCCCTTTCTGATGCTTCTGTCTACTCGAAACAATTTAAAACCCTGAATGTGACATTCAGCAGTCATGTCCCTATTTTTCATATTAAACCACCTATCAGTTATGGCAAAAACATCAATGTTACCCGCACTTGCAACTAATCTCAATTCGTCAATCTTATTTCTCCCACTACGACTGTTAGTATAATATATTTTCAGAAAAAAAAACTCCCTTCTCTTTTCTCTTTCTGCTGATTTCTGTTCCTCATAGGCAAGAGTTAGGCAACTTTATTCTGGAGTTTCGCCTACACAGTAGACTTCTTCAGTCGAGTACAGAAAGTAGGTAAGAGCAGTAGAGATGCGCAGACGATGCAATCAGTCCATCACCCTTGAAGTCGTAGTACAGGTAAGTACAGGTGGTGACCTGTACTTAATCAGTGGTGACCTGTACTTAACTCAGTGGTGACCTGTACTTAACTCTGTGAAGAAGTGTCTTGTTTGCTCCCGTGGACTGAACCAAGATGCCCTCCATCGAGCAACTTTACCAGCAACTTAAGGAAGAATTGAGGGCAGCGAAGATGGAGATACGGCGATTGACCGAGGAAAACAAGAGGATTCGTAGTAGTCCTCCTGTTTCGAGTCCTCAAGTCAAGAAGGGATCGTGGTCAGTGGCTGGACAGCAGGGAACGACGAAGTTGACGATCAAGAAGACGAATGGAAAGCCAGAAACGATGAAGAAGAAAGAGA
The DNA here is from genome assembly GCF_038502225.1 of Cherax quadricarinatus. Classification (NCBI taxonomy): domain Eukaryota; kingdom Metazoa; phylum Arthropoda; class Malacostraca; order Decapoda; family Parastacidae; genus Cherax; species Cherax quadricarinatus. The sequence continues at coordinate 5,763 of NW_027196316.1, read as the reverse complement.
CTGCTGTGGAAACTCCCGTGGAAACCTCCAACGCATTCTCGGTGCTACCCGACGAATGTGAGTCGACTACTGGGATCGTCACGACGAACGACAACAAGGAAGGTAAGAATATTGTTGTTGTTGGGGATAGCCAGGTTAGATACATGGATAGGGCATTCTGCTTGAAGGACAGGAGTAGGAGACAAAGGGTATGCTTTCCTGGGGCTGGGATGGAGGACATTGTTAGCCGGCTTGACAACATCATGAACGGTAATGGGATCAATCCTATTATTTGCCTCAGTGCTGGAGGCAATGATGTAGGCAAGCGTAGAAGTGAGGATTTAGTTAGAAAGTTCAGGACAGCTATAGACATAATTAGGAAGAAGGGGGGGCGCCCTGTTATATGTGGCATTTTGCCAAGAAGAGGTGTTGGTAATGAATGGTTGTCCAGAGCAATTGGTATTAATTGTTGGCTGGATGAACACAGTAAGGATAATGCAGTACCATTCATTGACAACTGGGACAACTTCTATGGCCGAAATGACATGTATGCCAGGGATGGGGTTCACTTATCCAGGGCAGGTGTGGGTTTTCTTGCTAACTCAGTTGAGGGGGTTGTTAGGACTTTAAACTAGGATTAGTTAGAGGTATGGGTTTAGAAATGATTAATAATGAGTATGGATATATTAACTTATGCTCTGATATTAAGAATCTTAATAGTAACTGTCATGGAGTAACTCTGGGTAATGATAATTTCAGAAATTGTGTAAAAACAAAGATGAATAGGAAAAATGTGCAGAAGAAAAAACATATGATGGTATTTTATGCTAACAGTCGTAGTGCAAGAAATAAAATTAATGAACTACGTTTGGTAGCATTTGCTGGGAACTTTGATATCATTGCATTAACTGAAACGTGGTATGATTTAAAGAGTCGGGATATGACTGCTGAGTGTAATATTCAGGGATTTAAGTTGTTCAATGTGGATAGATGTAATGGGAAGGGGGGAGGAGTTGCATTGTATGTTCGAGAAAATATTAATTGTTGCATAAAAACAGGTATAAAATAGATGGAGCAGTAACAGAGTCTGTTTGGATAGAGTTCGTGGAGGGTCAAGAAAAACTAATTCTAGGTGTAATATACCGACCTCCAGGCTTGGATCACGATAGAGGGAGACTTCTTTGGGACGAAATTGTTAGGGCTTCTGGACACAGTAACATAGTCATAGTAGGGGACTTTAACTTTAGCCAAATTGACTGGAATTCTTTGACAGGTAATCTAGAGTCCAGTGACTTCATGGAAACAGTTCAGGACTGTTTTCTGAAACAGAGTGTAACTGAGCCTACCAGGGGTAATAATTTGCTAGACCTAGTCTTGTCAAATAAGGAAACACTCGTGAATAATCTGGAGATCACTGAAGAGCTTGGCGCAAGTGATCACAAATCCATCACTTTTAGCATTAATTGGGAATGCAAGAATAATGATAATACAGTAAAAATACCTGATTTTCGTTCTGCCGATTATAATGGACTTAGGGAACATCTGTCTAATCTTGATTGGGGTTATCTAGCTAATGATTTTATTGACGATAATCATACTTATGAATATGAAGGGATCTGCTTTTATGATTGTTTTCTTAATAATGTACACAGTGCCCAGAGTATATACATTCCCCAGAGAGAAATTAGGTCTAATAATAACGATCCCAAATGGGTTAACAGGAGGCTAAAGCATCTATTAGGGGAGAAAAGGGGAATTTATAGGCGCATCAGAAGAGGAGAGGTTAACCTTACTGACCAATATGTTCAGCTTAAAAGAGAAGTAAAAAAGGCGATTAGAAAGGCTAAACGTGACTATGAAATTAGAGTTGCTAATGAATCAAAGACTAATCCAAAGGGGTTCCTTCAAGTGTATAGGACGAAGGTGAAGGAAAAAGTAGGACCTCTGAAATCTGAGAATGGACAGCTGACGCATAATGAACTGGAAATGTGTTCCTTATTTAATGACTATTTTTTGTCAGTTTCTACGCAGGAAGATGTAAATGAGATTCCAGTAATTAACAATTATTTAGTTCCTGATGAATTTAAGTTAACTAATATTACTGTCACGAAGGACATGGTTATTAAACAGATAGACAAACTGAAACAAAATAAGTCCCCGGGACCCGATGAGTTGTTTTCAAGGGTACTTAAGGAATGCAAGATGGAGCTTAGTCAGCCATTAACGAGTGTATTCAATGCGTCCATCCTTACCAGTGTTGTGCCAGAGTTGTGGAAGATGGCTAATGTGGTTCCTATATTCAAATCAGGGGATAAGTCCACTCCTTCAAATTACCGTCCAATAAGCCTGACATCTATAGTGGGCAAGTTATTAGAATCAATTATAGCTGACATTATCAGAAGTCACCTTGAAGAGCATAACTTGATAAATGAATCTCAGCATGGATTCACGAGAGGTCGTTCCTGCCTGACAAACTTACTGACGTTCTTCAATAGAACATTTGAGGCAGCTGATAGTGATAAGGAATATGATATTGTTTATTTGGATTTTAGTAAAGCCTTCGACAGAGTACCTCACAAGAGACTCTTAAGAAATGTGGCAACTCATGGTATAGGAGGTAAAGTTCTAGCATGGATTGAGGCATGGCTTACCAATAGAAAGCAGAGAGTTACCATTAATGGAGTGAAATCTGAATGGGGATTAGTCACTAGTGGCGTTCCACAAGGATCAGTTTTAGGCCCTCTCCTGTTCATAATTTACATTAATGACCTTGATGAAGGGATTACTAGTGACATGAGTAACTTTGCTGATGATACAAAGATAGGCCGTATAATTCACTCTGAGGAGGATATCAATGAACTCCAGGACGATTTGAACAAATTAATGTCTGGGTCGGAAAAATGGCAGATGAAGTTTAATGTGGATAAGTGTAAGGTACTTGCCCTTGGTAATGAAAATAACCCTCGAAGCTATAATCTAGGTGAAGTAGAGCTTGGTCATACAGAATGTGAAAAAGACTTGGGAGTCATGGTAAGCAGAAATCTAAAGCCAAGACAGCAGTGCCTTAGTGTGCACAACAAGGCCAAAAGATTACTTGGATTTATCTCAAGAAGTATAAGTAACAGAAGTCCAAAAGTTATTTTACAGCTCTATACATCACTAGTGAGGCCTCATTTAGATTATGCTGCTCAGTTTTGGTCCCCTTACTACAGGATGGACATAGACTCATTAGAGAACATACAGAGAAGAATGACTAAAATGATTTACTGTGTAAGGAACCTCCCGTATGAAGATAGACTTAAAGCCTCAAATCTCCACTCTCTGGAGAGGCGTAGAATAAGGGGAGATATCATTGAAGTGTATAAGTGGATGACGGGCATAAACAAGGGAGACATTAATAAAGTTTTGAGGGTGTCGAACCAGGTAAGAACCAGGAATAATGGATTTAAGTTGGATAAATTTAGATTTAGAAAGGACATAGGTAAGTACTGGTTTTCTAACAGAGTTTGTAGATGAATGGTTCAGAGAACCGACATGTTGATAAATTAGACACATGTGCAACTCTTGGGTATCTTTATTGAGGAAACGTTTCACCACACAGTGGCTTCATCAGTCCATACAAAGGAGAATCTTGAAGAACAGGAGGAGAATGAGGTAATCAGTCCCTCAACCTTGAGTCGATGTGGTCAGTCCATCAATCTTGAAAAGAATACGGCATACGTGCTGAGAAGGAGCTTATAAACCGTTGGCAGGAGAGGTGCAGAAGTCATAGGTCGTGTAACATTTGTTCAATGTTGAAGTAGGTCGTGCCCAAGAATTAGGCAAGCGAAGAATTCCCAAGTATTAAGATCCCAAGAAGTTGCAGTGTCAGACAGGTTTGTAGATGAATGGTTCAGAGAACCGACATGTTGATAAATTAGACACATGTGCAACTCTTGGGTATCTTTATTGAGGAAACGTTTCGCCACACAGTGGCTTCATCAGTCCATACAAAGGAGAATCTTGAAGAACAGGAGGAGAATGAGGTAATCAGTCCCTCAATCTAGAGTCGATGTGGTCAGTCCATCAATCTTAAATAGAATACGGCATACGTGCTGAGAAGGAGCTTATAAACCGTTGGCAGGAGAGGTGCAGCAGTCATAGGTCGTGTAACATTTGTTCAATGTTGAAGTAGGTCGTGCCCAAGAATTAGGCAAGCGAAGAATACCTCTCCTGCCAACGGTTTATAAGTTCCTTCTCAGCACGTATGCCGGATTCTATTCAAGATTGATGGACTGACCACATCGACTCAAGGTTGAGGGACTGATTACCTCATTCTCCTCCTGTTCTTCAAGATTCTCCTTTGTATGGACTGATGAAGCCACTGTGTGGCGAAACGTTTCTTCAATAAAGATACCCAAGAGTTGCACATGTGTCTAATTTATCAACATGTCGGTTCTCTGAACCATTCATCTACAAACCTGTCAGACACTGCAACTTCTTGGGATCTTAATACTTGGGAATTCTTCGCTTGCCTAATTCTTGGGCACGACCTACTTCAACATTGAACAAATGTTACACGATCTATGACTGCTGTACCTCTCCTTCCAACGGTTTATAAGCTCCTTCTCAGCACGTATGCCTTATTCTATTCAAGATTGATTGACTGACCTCATCGACTCAAGGTTGAGGGACTGATTACCTCATTCTCCTCCTGTTCTTCAAGATTCTCCTTTGTATGGACTGATGAAGCCACTGTGTGGCGAAACGTTTCCTCAATAAAGATACCCAAGAGTTGCACATGTGTCTAATTTATCAACATGTCGGTTCTCTGAACCATTCATCTACAAACCTGTCAGACACTGCAACTTCTTGGGATCTTAATACTTGGGAATTCTTCGCTTGCCTAATTCTTGGGCACGACCTACTTCAACATTGAACAAATGTTACACGACCTATGACTGCTGTACCTCTCCTTCCAACGGTTTATAAGCTCCTTCTCAGCACGTATGCCGTATTCTATTCAAGATTGATGGACTGACCACATCGACTCAAGGTTGAGGGACTGATTACCTCATTCTCCTCCTGTTCTTCAAGATTCTCCTTTGTATGGACTGATGAAGCCACTGTGTGGCGAAACGTTTCCTCAATAAAGATACCCAAGAGTTGCACATGTGTCTAATTTATCAACATGTCGGTTCTCTGAACCACTCATCTACAAACCTGTCAGACACTGCAACTTCTTGGGATCTTAATTCTTGGGAATTCTTCGCTTGCCTAATTCTTGGGCACGACCTACTTCAACATTGAACAAATGTTACACGACCTATGACTGCTGTACCTCTCCTGCCAACGGTTTATAAGCTCCTTCTCAGCACGTATGCCGTATTCTATTCAAGATTGATGGACTGACCACATCGACTCAAGGTTGAGGGACTGATTACCTCATTCTCCTCCTGTTCTTCAAGATTCTCCTTTGTATGGACTGATGAAGCCACTGTGTGGCGAAACGTTTCCTCAATAAAGATACCCAAGAGTTGCACATGTGTCTAATTTATCAACATGTCGGTTCTCTGAACCACTCATCTACAAACCTGTCAGACACTGCAACTTCTTGGGATCTTAATTCTTGGGAATTCTTCGCTTGCCTAATTCTTGGGCACGACCTACTTCAACATTGAACAAATGTTACACGACCTATGACTGCTGTACCTCTCCTGCCAACGGTTTATAAGCTCCTTCTCAGCACGTATGCCGTATTCTATTCAAGATTGATGGACTGACCACATCGACTCAAGGTTGAGG
>NW_027196315.1:75000-97238 GCF_038502225.1 Cherax quadricarinatus | reverse complement strand
CAAGATGACTGGCTTGTCATGTTCCATCACACAGAATAGTTTGTCTGACGTACTGCATCACACAGGAAGGTTTGTCTGACGTACTGCATCACACAGGAAGGTTTGTCTGACGTACTGCATCACACAGGAAGGTTTGTCTGACGTACTGTATCACACAGGAAGGTTTGTCTGACGTACTGCATCACACAGGAAGGTTTGTCTGACGTACTGCATCACACAGGAAGGTTTGTCTGACGTACTGTATCACACAGGAAGGTTTGTCTGACGTACTGCATCACACAGGAAGGTTTGTCTGACGTACTGCATCACACAGGAAGGTTTGTCTGACGTACTGCATCACACAGGAAGGTTTGTCTGACGTACTGCATCACACAGGAAGGTTTGTCTGACGTACTGTATCACACGGGAAGGTTTGTCTGACGTACTGTATCACACAGGAAGGTTTGTCTGACGTACTGTATCACACAGGAAGGTTTGTCTGACGTACAGTATTACACAGATAAGGTTTGTCTGACGTACTGTATCACACAGGAAGGTTTGTCTGACGTACTGTATCACACGGGAAGGTTTGTCTGACGTACTGTATCACAGGGGAAGGTTTGTCTGACGTACTGCATCACACTGTAAGGTTTGTCTGACGTACTGCATCACACTGTAAGGTTTGTCTGACGTACTGTATCACACAGGAAGGTTTGTCTGACGTACTGTATCACACAGGAAGGTTTGTCTGACGTACTGTATCACACGGGAAGGTTTGTCTGACGTACTGTATCACAGGGGAAGGTTTGTCTGACGTACTGCATCACACTGTAAGGTTTGTCTGACGTACTGCATCACACAGGAAGGTTTGTCTGACGTACTGCATCACACAGGAAGGTTTGTCTGACGTACTGTATCACACAGGAAGGTTTGTCTGACGTACTGCATCACACAGGAAGGTTTGTCTGACGTACTGCATCACACAGGAAGGTTTGTCTGACGTACTGTATCACACAGGAAGGTTTCTCTGACGTATTGTATCACACAGGAAGGTTTCTCTGACGTATTGTATCACACAGGAAGGTTTCTGACGTATTGTATCACACAGGAAGGTTTGTCTGACGTACTGTATCACACAGGAAGGGTTGTCTGACGTACTGTATCACACATGAAGGTTTGTCTGACGTACTGTATCACACAGGAAGGTTTGTATGACGTACTGCATCACACAGGAAGGTTTGTCTGACGTACTTTATCACACATGAAGGTTTGTCTGACGTACTGCATCACACAGGAAGGTTTGTCTGACGTACTGTATCACACAGGAAGGTTTGTCTGACGTACTGCATCACACAGGAAGGTTTGTCTGACGTACTGTATCACACATAAAGGTTTGTCTGACGTACTGCATCACACAGGAATGTATGTCTGACGTACTGTATCACACACGAAGGTTTGTCTGACGTACTGCATCACACAGGAAGGTTTGTCTGACGTACTGCATCACACAGGAAGGTTTGTCTGACGTACTGTATCACACATGAAGGTTTGTCTGACGTACTGCATCACACAGGAAGGTTTGTCTGACGTACTGTATCACACACGAAGGTTTGTCTGACGTACTGCATCACACAGGAAGGTTTGTCTGACGTACTGTATCACACAGGAAGGTTTGTCTGACGTACGTATCACACAGGAAGGTTTGTCTGACGTACTGTATCACACAGGAAGGTTTGTCTGACGTACTGCATCACACAGGAAGGTTTGTCTGACGTACTGCATCTCACAGGAAGGTTTGTCTGACGTCCTGCATCACACAGGAAGGTTTGTCTGACGTACTGCATCACACAGAAAGGTTTGTCTGACGTACTGCATCACACAGGAAGGTTTGTCTGACGTACTGCATCTCACAGGAAGGTTTGTCTGACGTACTGCATCACACAGAAAGGTTTGTCTGACGTACTGCATCACACAGAAAGGTTTGTCTGACGTACTGTATCACACAGGAAGGTTTGTCTGACGTACTGCATCTCACAGGAAGGTTTGTCTGACGTACTGCATCTCACAGGAAGGTTTGTCTGACGTACTGTATCACACAGGAAGGTTTGTCTGACGTACTGCATCACACAGAAAGGTTTGTCTGACGTACTGTATCACACAGAAAGGTTTGTCTGACGTATTGTATCACACAGGTAAGGCTTTTCTGACGTACTGTATTACACAGGTAAGGTTTGTCTGACGTACTGTATCACACAGAAAGGTTTGTCTGACGTACTGTATCACACAGGTAAGGTTTGTCTGACGTACTGTATTACACAGGTAAGGTTTGTCTGACGTACTGTATCACACAGGAAGGTTTGTCTGACGTACTGTATTACACAGGTAAGGTTTGTCTGACGTACTGTATCACACAGGAAGGTTTGTCTGACGTACTGTATTACACAGGTAAGGGTTGTCTGACGTACTGTATTACACAGGTAAAGTTTGTCTGACGTACTGTATTACACAGGTAAGGTTTGTCTGACGTACTGTATCACACAGGAAGGTTTGTCTGACGTACTGTATTACACAGGTAAGGTTTGTCTGACGTACTGTATTACACAGGTAAGGTTTGTCTGACGTACTGCATCACACAGGAAGGTTTGTCTGACGTACTGCATCACACAGGAAGGTTTGTCTGACGTACTGCATCACACAGGAAGGTTTGTCTGACGTACTGTATCACACAGGAAGGTTTGTCTGACGTCCTGCATCACACAGGAAGGTTTGTCTGACGGACTGCATTACACAGGAAGGTTTGTCTGACGTACTGTATCACACACGAAGGTTTGTCTGACGTACTGCATCACACAGGAAGGTTTGTCTGACGTACTGCATCACACACGAAGGTTTGTCTGACGTACTGCATCACACAGGAAGGTTTGTCTGACGTACTGCATCTCACAGGAAGGTTTGTCTGACGTACTGCATCACACACGAAGGTTTGTCTGACGTACTGCATCACACAGGAAGGTTTGTCTGACGTACTGCATCACACAGGAAGGTTTGTCTGACGTACTGCATCTCACAGGAAGGTTTGTCTGACGTACTGCATCACACAGAAAGGTTTGTCTGACGTACTGCATCACACACGAAGGTTTGTCTGACGTACTGCATCACACAGGAAGGTTTGTCTGATGTACTGCATCTCACAGGAAGGTTTGTCTGACGTACTGCATCACACAGAAAGGTTTGTCTGACGTACTGCATCACACACGAAGGTTTGTCTGACGTACTGCATCACACAGAAAGGTTTGTCTGACGTACTGCATCTCACAGGAAGGTTTGTCTGACGTACTGCATCACACAGAAAGGTTTGTCTGACGTACTGCATCACACACGAAGGTTTGTCTGACGTACTGCATCACACACGAAGGTTTGTCTGACGGACTGTATCACACAGGAAGGTTTGTCTGACGTACTGCATCTCACAGGAAGGTTTGTCTGACGTACTGCATCACACACGAAGGTTTGTCTGACGTACTGCATCTCACAGGAAGGTTTGTCTGACGTACTGTATCACACACGAAGGTTTGTCTGACGTACTGCATCTCACAGGAAGGTTTGTCTGACGTACTGCATCTCACAGGAAGGTTTGTCTGACGTACTGCATCTCACAGGAAGGTTTGTCTGACGTACTGCATCTCACAGGAAGGTTTGTCTGACGTACTGCATCTCACAGGAAGGTTTGTCTGACGTACTGCATCTCACAGGAAGGTTTGTCTGACGTATTGTCTGACGTACTGCATCTCACACGAAGGTTTGTCTGACGTACTGTATCACACACGAAGGTTTGTCTGACGTACTGTATTACACAGGTAAGGGTTGTCTGACGTACTGTATTACACAGGTAACGTTTGTCTGACGTACTGTATCACACAGGAAGGTTTGTCTGACGTACTGTATCACACAGGAAGGTTTGTCTGACGTACTGTATCACACAGGAAGGTTTGTCTGACGTACTGTATCACACAGGAAGGTTTGTCTGACGTACTGTATTACACAGGTAAGGTTTGCCTGACGTACTGTATCACACAGGAAGGTTTGTCTGACGTACTGTATTACACAGGTAAGGTTTGCCTGACGTACTGTATCACACAGGAAGGTTTGTCTGACTTACTGTATTACACAGGTAAGGTTTGCCTGACGTACTGTATCACACAGGAAGGTTTGTCTGACGTACTGTATTACACAGGTAAGGTTTGCCTGACGTACTGTATCACACAGGAAGGTTTGCCTGACGTACTGTATCACACAGGAAGGATTTCCTGTATTAGAGAATCATAAGGATTCTTTTCATTCCATCCATTATAACACGAGATGTTTTTCCTATTATTCTGCACACTGGTTGGTTTTCTTATACTCCATCACACTAATTTGTTTTCTTATTCTCCATCACACTGGTTGGTTTTCTTATTCTCCATCACACTGGTTGGTTTTCTTATTCTCCATCACACTGGTTGGTTTTCTTATTCTCCATCACACTGGTTGGTTTTCTTATTCTCCATCACACTAGTTGGTTTTCTTATTCTCCATCACACTAGTTGGTTTTCTTATTTTCCATCACACTGGTTGGTTTTCTTATTCTCCATCACACTAGTTTGTTTTCTTATTCTCCATCACACTAGTTGGTTTTCTTATTCTCCATCACACTAGTTGGTTTTCTTATTTTCCATCACACTGGTTGGTTTTCTTATTCTCCATCACACTAGTTTGTTTTCTTATTCTCCATCACACTAGTTGGTTTTCTTATTCTCCATCACACTAGTTGGTTTTCTTATTTTCCATCACACTGGTTGGTTTTCTTATTCTCCATCACACTAGTTTGTTTTCTTATTCTCCATCACACTGGTTGGTTTTTTTATTCTCCATCACACTGGTTGGTTTTCTTATTCTCCATCACACTAGTTGGTTTTCTTATTCTCCATCACACTAGTTGGTTTTCTTATTCTCCATCACACTGGTTGGTTTTCTTATTCTCCATCACACTGGTTGGTTTTCTTATTCTCCATCACACTGGTTAATTTTCTTATTCTCCATCACACTGGTTGGTTTTCTTATTCTCCATCACACTGGTTGGTTTTCTTATTCTCCATCACACTGGTTAATTTTCTTATTCTCCATCACACTGGTTAGTTTTCTTATTCTCCATCACACTGGTTAGTTTTCTTATTCTCCATCACACTGGTTGGTTTTCTTATTCTCCATCACACTAGTTTGTTTTCTTATTCTCCATCACACTAGTTGGTTTTCTTATTCTCCATCACACTAGTTTGTTTTCTTATTCTCCATCACACTGGTTGGTTTTCTTATTCTCCATCACACTAGTTGGTTTTCTTATTCTCCATCACACTAGTTGGTTTTCTTATTCTCCATCACACTAGTTTGTTTTCTTATTCTCCATCACACTAGTTGGTTTTCTTATTTTCCATCACACTGGTTGGTTTTCTTATTCTCCATCACACTAGTTTGTTTTCTTATTCTCCATCACACTAGTTTTTCTTATTCTCCATCACACTGGTTAATTTTCTTATTCTCCATCACACTGGTTAGTTTTCTTATTCTCCATCACACTGGTTAGTTTTCTTATTCTCCATCACACTGGTTAATTTTCTTATTCTCCTTCACACTGGTTAGTTTTTCTTATCGTTCTCCATCACTCTGGTTGGTTTTCTTATTCTCCATCACGCTGGTTAGTTTCCAAACTTATCTCATGAAATTTGTTGGACTGGTATGGCAGTCATCAGTAGTGAGACGAAGTTAACCTCTAACACTCTTCTGTGGGGTCAGTCACTTCGATAGCTTCAATATCTCCTCCCAGAAGCCACCGACTTTACAATCACTTTACAATCAGTAGTTACGACTGCTTCATTGATGTTCCTCTAACAGAGCTCGAGTTTTGTTTTTTGTTGAGGATATCAAACATTCGATTATGTGCTCAATAGCTTCGTTAGTTACTAATATCTCCTTCCAGCAGAGCCGAGAGTTACTGTTACTTGAGGGGAGAGTATCATCATGCACTGAACTATATAATTAGTGTCTGCGACAGCTTTAAAGGTTATTTCCAGTTGTTCTGGAATTATTATTACGTACTTTTGAGGTGAAGATTATATCCAGAGTTCCTCTGTAGGTTTAGTAATTATGGTAGCTACGCAGCTTACTCCCAGCTAAGATTGATTTCATTTCCATGCATTTCCTAGTGAAATGTGAAATGTTAATTAATTGTGAAATGTTAATTACGAAGAAGGCCACTAGCATGCCTAGACATTGATTAAAGAACAAAACGACACATTACCGTGACTGGAACATTACACAAATAACTCGCCCTTTATTAGAGAGAAGCTTACCACGACGCTCCGGTCCGACTTTGAACATTTAAAGTCACACTAACGAAAAGAAGAGGAGAAGCCAGTAAATATACACCAACTGGCGTATATATACTGGCTCCTTTCCTTTCTGTTAGTGTGACTTTGTAAATGATCCAAGCGGGACCGAAACGTCGTCGTAAGCTCCTCTCTCCTATGTGCGAGTTTTTTTGTAATGTTGACTAACTAATTCTTATTCGATCAGGATATCGCCAAAAATTCCACGGGAATTCCAGTAGGTGCAGCAACTTGTAAGGTTTGATCATTAAGTACAAAGTTTTTCCATCCACTGTTGCTAGAAGACATTAATTAATTGTGATGGACGATCAATATCTCTATTGTTGATGTTCCATGCTCCAGGTGTCGCCACTGGAGCCTCACACTGTCATGGTTCCCAGACATACAAAGCAACACACGAGATGTTTTAACTGTTTTTCATTCAGAAATTGTTTATGGAACAATTGATTGTTGAACTGTGATTGCTGATGGAACAATTTCCCCTCCGGGAATTGTTTCATCAACGGTTTAGTTCCAGCTACGGTATTGTTCCAAGCAAATTATTCTCCCACTCACCGTAGTGTTCCAGCCATGGTATTCCATCAGCGGTAATGTTTCACCTTTAGACCTGTGACGTTAATTTTTCTCTATGTGTCTTTATGCTCAAAAAGAATAGTCATTATATATATATATGTATATATTTATATATATACATTATATATATATATATATATATATATATATATATATATATATATATATATATATATATATATATATATATATATATATATATATATATATATATGTGCATATATATATATATATATATATATATATATATATATATATATATATATATATATATATATATATATATATATATATATATATATATATATATGCACAATAGGTACAGTGATAAAAAAATAGTGAAATTCCAAGCGCATCGGTCATTTCTCACATTATCAAAGGGAAGTAAATATTAACAGAACAAGAAAAGATTTATGACCTCACACGTGACCCAGGACGCTGACCATGGGAGAGCAGTGAAGAATTTTTATAGGTCACATGTCAAGTGAAATTTGAGAGGCGTGTCAGGCATAACTTAAATTCCTCACAAATTCTTTTAATTACTCATGAATCAAGTTTATATAACCCTGAACTTCTGTTATTTTATGTAACACGATCCATGATATTTCTCTCAAGCATAAATCTCCTTCATATAACTTTCTCGGTTTTTTGAAAATTGATTAAAATCTCTAATTGGAATAAACAAAGCATTAGACTCTTTTTATATTTTTTATTATCTTAGTTCAAAATTTTTTGCAGTTTGATTTTAATAAGCGTCAAAAAATTTTTTACAGGGAATTTTAAAGACAGTTACAACACTCTGGGGGAAATTTTTAATAATTTTTTCTACCTTTTCAAGATTTTTAAAAATATCTTGATTTTTAATTCTTAGGAAGAGAATATATAAGAAAAATGTTACCGTGGTAAGTGAGAACAAATATATTCTGGGTAGAATGTTAATGTCTGTCTTAAATTGTGAAATATGTTTCTGCCAATTTTCAAAGAATTGTCAACTGGGTTTTTTGTTTGAAGGTTCTATGTTGAAGGTTCTATGTTGAAGGTTCTATGTTGAAGGTTCTATGTTGAAGGTTCTGTGTTGAAGGTTCTGTGCTGAAGGTTCTATGTTGAAGGTTCTGTGTTGAAGGTTCTGTGTTGAAGGTTCTGTGTTGAAGGTTCTGTGTTGAAGGTTCTGTGTTGAAGGTTCTGTGTCGAAGGTTCTGTGTCGAAGGTTCTGTGTTGAAGGTTCTGTGTTGAAGGTTCTGTGTTGAAGGTTCTGTGTTGAAGGTTCTGTGTTGAAGGTTCTGTGTTGAAGGTTCTATGTTGAAGGTTCTGCGTTGAAGGTTCTGCGTTGAAGGTTCTGTGTTGAAGGTTCTGTGTTGAAGGTTCTGTGTTGAAGGTTCCATGTTGAAGGTTCCATGTTGAAGGTTCTGTGTTGAAGGTTCCATGTTGAAGGTTCTATGTTGAAGGTTCTATGTTGAAGGTTCTGTGTTGAAGGTTCTATGTTGAAGGTTCTGTGTTGAAGGTTCTGTGTTGAAGGTTCTGTGTTGAAGGTTCTGTGTTGAAGGTTCTGTGTTGAAGGTTCTATGTTGAAGGTTCTATGTTGAAGGTTCTATGTTGAAGGTTCTGTGTTGAAGGTTCTATGTTGAAGGTTCTATGTTGAAGGTTCTATGTTGAAGGTTCTATGTTGAAGGTTCTATGTTGAAGGTTCTATGTTGAAGGTTCTGTGTTGAAGGTTCTGTGTTGAAAGTTCTGTGTTGAAGGTTCTGTGTTGAAGGTTCTATGTTGAAGGTTCTGTGTTGAAGGTTCTGTGTTGAAGGTTATGTGTTGAAGGTTCTGTGTTGAAGGTTCTGTGTTGAAGGTTCTGTGTTGAAGGTTCTGTGTTGAAGGTTCTGTGTTGAAGGTTCTGTGTTGAAGGTTCTGTGTTGAAGATTCTGTGTTGAAGGTTCTATGTTGAAGGTTCTGTGTTGAAGGTTGTGTGTTGAAGGTTCTGTGTTGAAGGTTCCATGTTGAAGGTTCCATGTTGAAGGTTCTGTGTTGAAGGTTCTATGTTGAAGGTTCTATGTCGAAGGTTCTATGTCGAAGGTTCTATGTCGAAGGTTCTGTGTCGAAGGTTCTATGTTGAAGGTTCTGTGTCGAAGGTTCTGTGTTGAAGGTTCTGTGTTGAAGGTTCTATGTTGAAGATTCCATGTTTGAAGGTTCTATGTTGAAGGTTCTGTGTTGAAGGTTCTGTGTTGAAGGTTCTGTGTTGAAGGTTCTGTGTTGAAGGTTCTGTGTTGAAGGTTCTGTGTTGAAGGTTCTGTGTTGAAGGTTCTGTGTTGAAGGTTCTGTGTTGAAGGTTCTGTGTTGAAGGTTCTATGTTGAAGGTTCCATGTTTGAAGGTTCTGTGTTGAAGGTTCTGTGTTGAAGGTTCTGTGTTGAAGGTTCCATGTTGAAGGTTCCATGTTGAAGGTTCTATGTTGAAGGTTCTATGTCGAAGGTTCTATGTCGAAGGTTCTATGTCGAAGGTTCTGTGTCGAAGGTTCTATGTTGAAGGTTCTGTGTTGAAGGTTCTGTGTTGAAGGTTCTATGTTGAAGGTTCTATGTTGAAGGTTCTATGTTGAAGGTTCTATGTTGAAGGTTCTGTGTTGAAGGTTCTGTGTTGAAGGTTCTGTGTTGAAGGTTCTGTGTTGAAGGTTCTGTGTTGAAGGTTCTGTGTTGAAGGTTCTGTGTTGAAGGTTCTATGTTGAAGGTTCTGTGTTGAAGGTTCTATGTTGAAGGTTCTATGTTGAAGGTTCTATGTTGAAGGTTCTGTGTTGAAGGTTCTATGTTGAAGGTTCTGTGTTGAAGGTTCTGTGTTGAAGGTTCTGTGTTGAAGGTTCTATATTGAAGGTTCCATGTTTGAAGGTTCTGTGTTGAATGTTCTGTGTTGAAGGTTCTGTGTTGAAGGTTCCATGTTGAAGGTTCCATGATGAAGGTTCCATGTTGAAGGTTCTATGTTGAAGGTTCTATGTTGAAGGTTCTATGTCGAAGGTTCTGTGTCGAAGGTTCTGTGTCGAAGGTTCTGTGTCGAAGGTTCTGTGTTGAAGGTTCTATGTTGAAGGTTCTGTGTTGAAGGTTCTATGTTGAAGGTTCTATGTTGAAGGTTCTGTGTTGAAGGTTCTGTGTTGAAGGTTCTGTGTTGAAGGTTCTGTGTTGAAGGTTCTGTGTTGAAGGTTCTGTGTTGAAGGTTCTGTGTTGAAGGTTCTGTGTTGAAGGTTCTGTGTTGAAGGTTCTGTGTTGAAGGTTCTGTGTTGAAGGTTCCATGTTTGAAGGTTCTGTGTTTGAAGGTTCTGTGTTTGAAGGTTCTGTTTGAAATACCTTCTTTACTTAGGAATTTCAAAATCCAAGTATTGTATATAAATCCTTGATACATTAAACCAGTTTATATACAGTAATTAAACCAGGATACAAGTGGTACTGAAATATTTACCAGCGACCAGCCGAGACTAGATCCTGCGACACATTGTTCCGACTCGTAATTTCATGACTATATATAAACTGCTTGTAGAGGCTGGTACTCAAGGTGGTTGTAATTATCCTTGAGCTTAGCACCACCAAGAGTGTCCATGGAACACTCGTGGTCGTGGTGTTCTCGGGCCACACATGGTCGTGGTGGTGTTCTCGGGACGCTTGTAGTCGTAGTAGTGTCCTTGGGACACTCGTGGTCGTGGTAGTGTCCTTGGGGCACTCGTAGTCGTGGTAGTCCTCGGGACGCTCGTGGTCGTGGTAGTGTCCTCAAGACGCTCGTGGTCGTGGGAGTGTTCTTGGGACACTCGTGGTCGTGGTAGTGTCCTTGGGACACTCGTGGTCGTGGTAGTTTCCTTGGGACACTCGTGGTCGTGGTAGTTTCCTTGGGACACTCGTGGTCGTGGTAGTCCTCGGGCCAGTCGTGGTCGTGCTAGTTTCCTTGGGACACTCGCGGTCGTGGTGGTGTCCTTGGGACACTCGTAGTCGGGTAATTTCCTTGGGACACTCGTGGTCGTGGTAGTGTCCTCGGGACACTCGTGGTCGTGGTAGTGTCCTTGGGACACTCGTGGTCGTGGTAGTTTCCTTGGGACACTCGTGGTCGTGGTAGTCCTCGGGCCAGTCGTGGTCGTGTTAGTTTCCTTGGGACACTCGCGGTCGTGGTAGTGTCCCTGGGACATTCGTGGTAGTGTTCTTGGGACACTCATGGTCATGGTAGTGTCCTCGGGAAACTCGTGGTAGTGTCCTTGGGACACTCGTGGTCGTTTTAGTGTCCTTCGGACACTCATGGTAGTGTCCTCGGAACACAAGGGGTCGTGGTAGTGTCCATGGAACACTCGTGGTGGTGGTGGTATCCATGGGACACTCGTGGTCGTTGTAGTGTCGTCGGAACTCTCGTGGTAGTGTCCATGGGAGACTCGTGGTCGTGGTAGTCCTTGGAACACTCGTGGTCGTGGTAGTTTTCTCGGAACTCTCGAGGTTGTGGTAATGTCCATGGGACATTCATCGTCGTGGTTGTGTCCATGGGACACTCGTGGTCGTGTTAGTCCTCGGAACTCAGTGTTCAGTGGTCAGTCGTCAGTGTTCAGTGGTCAGTCGTCACGTGAGGTCACAGACCCTGAGCTGCTTTGGGGATTAGCGTGGACGGTTACAAAGCATGGCTTGCTTCTGCAGTGTTTTAAAAACTGAGTTTGGAGAGTTGAAGGAGGAGGTCTTGCTTCTCCAGGAGGAGATTAGGAGGCTGAAGGTCCACCTCAATGGGCCTGGGAGAGAGTGTGAGGTGGTTGGAGATGTGGGGAATGAGGCTTCTAGCAGTGAGGTGCAGTCTGTCTCTCACTGTGAGGAGGCTGTAGGTGGGGAGGTAGCAACGGGTACCAGCAGTGAGGTGCAGCCCAGCACCTGCTACAAGTGGCGAGTTGTTCACAGTAATGGGAGGCGCATCAGAGTAAGGAAAGTTAAGAGTGAAGATCTGAAGGTAGGAAATCGCTTCTCTGTTCTCCAGGATGAATGTACTTCAGTGGCCAGTGAAGGTAAGGGTACTACTGCCCCTGCTAATGAAGGTAAGCGCATTCTTGTGGTTGGTGACTCTCAGGTAAGATATGTTGACCGTGCTTTTTGTAATAGGAATAAGAAGATGAGAGATAGAGTGTGCTTCCCTGGAGCTGGTGTTGGGGACATTGTCAACAGACTGGATAATATCATGTCAGGTAATGGGAACAAGCCCATTATCTGTCTCAGTGCTGGTGGAAATGATATTGGGAAGGGTAGGAGAGAAGAGCTGCTAGATAAGTACAGGTCAGCTATAGATTTCATTAAGTCTAAGGGAGGGATCCCAATCATATGTAGCATCTTGCCTAGAAGGGGAGTAGGAAATGAATGGTTGTCTAGGGCAATTGGTGTAAATTGCTGGCTAGACAGATACTGCAAGGAACATGCAATCCCATTCATTGACAACTGGAACAACTTTTATGGCAAACATGATATGTATGCAAGGGATGGGGTTCATCTCTCTGGGGCAGGGGTGGTAGCACTTGCAGACTCGATTGAGAAGGCCATTGGTGAAATGCCTATGATTTTAAACTGATGGAAGATAGAGGTATGGGTGTGTGTGGGAAACAAGCAGGTTGCAACACTAGGGTTGGAAACAGTAAATGTATAAAAGGCATTCAGCATGAAGTTATAAATAAAGACAATAGAACAGGTCAGAAAACAAAGGGGGACAGCAGAGGGCAGCAAGGGACTAGCTCCCTTAAGGTTTACTATACTAATAGCAGGAGTGTTAGAAATAAGATAGATGAGCTAAGATTAATTGCAAGTGCAGGAAACATAGATATTATTGCTATAACAGAGACCTGGCTCAATCTGAAAGATAGAGAGATGCCATCTGAATGTCACATACAAGGCTATAAATTATTCCACACTGACAGGGTCAACAGGAAAGGTGGTGGAGTAGCGATGTATGTCAGAGACAATTTAAATTGTTGTGTTAGACAAGATATTAAATTAGAAGCGTCAGCCACTGAATCTGTTTGGTTACAGCTTCTCGAGGGCCGAGAAAAACTAATTTTGGGTGTGATTTACAGGGCCCCAAATCTTGATAGGGAGTGCAGTAAACTTCTATGGGACGAAATTCGTAAGGCATCTACATACGAAAATGTTGTGCTAATGGGAGATTTCAACTATAGACAGATTGACTGGAGCAATTTGACAGGAAATTTAGAGTCGGGTGACTTTCTTGATACGATCCAGGATTGTTTTTTAAAACAGTTTGTGACAGAGCCAACTAGGGGAAATAACCTCCTTGACTTGGTTCTTGCCAGTAGGGAAACACTAATTAATAATCTTGAGGTTAATGATGAGCTTGGGGAGAGTGATCACAAATCACTCAGTTTTAACATATCATGGAATTCCCCTAATAATGGCAATCAAGTCTCCGTCCCTGACTTTCGCTTGGCTGATTTCATAGGACTGAAAAATTACTTAGGTGGGCTGAACTGGAATGACCTGACTAGGGGTCAGGTAGGTGGTGATGGTTGCCGATATGATGCTTTCCAGGGCATAGTTCTAGCTGCTCAGTCAAATTATGTTCCAAATAGGGAAATCAGATCAAACAAAAATGATCCTAAATGGATGAACAATAGATTAAAATATCTGATTGGTCAAAAGAGAGGCATATATAGGCAAATCAAAAGAGGAGAGGGGCAATTAAGAAATCGATATATTCAGTTAAAGAGAGAAATAAAAAAGGGAATTAGAAAAGCAAAAAGAGATTATGAGGTTAAAGTTGCAAGAGAATCGAAGACTAACCCAAAAGGATTCTTTCAGGTATACAGAAGTAAGATCAGGGACAAGATAGGCCCACTCAAAAGTTCCTCGGGTCAGCTCACTGACAGTGATAAGGAAATGTGTAGAATTTTTAACACATACTTCCTCTCAGTTTTTACACAGGAGGATACCAGTGATATTCCAGTAATGATAAATTATGTAGAACAGGACGATAATAAACTGTGCACTATTAGGGTCACAAGTGACATGGTCCTTAGGCAAATAGATAAATTAAAACCTAACAAATCCCCAGGCCCTGATGAACTGTATGCAAGGGTTCTAAAGGAATGTAAAGAGGAGCTTAGCACACCTTTGGCTAATCTTTTCAACATATCACTACAAACTGGCATGGTGCCAGATAAGTGGAAAATGGCAAATGTGATACCTATTTTCAAAACAGGTGACAGGTCCTTAGCTTCGAACTATAGACCAATAAGCCTAACCTCCATAGTGGGAAAATTTATGGAATCAATAATTGCCGAGGCAGTTCGTAGCCACCTTGAAAAGCATAAATTAATCAACGAATCTCAGCATGGTTTTACAAAGGGACGTTCCTGCCTTACGAATTTATTAACTTTTTTCACTAAGGTATTTGAGGAGGTAGATCATGGTAACGAATATGATATTGTGTATATGGACTTCAGTAAGGCTTTTGACAGGGTCCCACATCAGAGACTATTGAGGAAAATTAAAGCACATGGAATAGGAGGAGAAATTTTTTCCTGGATAGAGGCATGGTTGACAAATAGGCAGCAGAGAGTTTGCATAAATGGGGAGAAATCAGAGTGGGGAAGCGTCACGAGCGGTGTTCCACAGGGGTCAGTGTTGGGCCCCCTGCTGTTCACAATCTACATAAACGACATAGATGAGGGCATAAAGAGCGACATCGGCAAGTTTGCCGATGACACCAAAATAGGCCGTCGAATTCATTCTGACGAGGACATTCGAGCACTCCAGGAAGATTTGAATAGACTGATGCAGTGGTCGGAGAAGTGGCAGATGCAGTTTAATATAGACAAATGCAAAGTTCTAAATGTTGGACAGGACAATAACCATGCCACATATAAACTAAATAATGTAGATCTTAATATTACGGATTGCGAAAAAGATTTAGGAGTTCTGGTTAGCAGTAATCTGAAACCAAGACAACAGTGCATAAGTGTTCGCAATAAAGCTAATAGAATCCTTGGCTTCATATCAAGAAGCATAAATAATAGGAGTCCTCAGGTTGTTCTTCAACTCTATACATCCTTGGTTAGGCCTCATTTAGATTATGCTGCACAGTTTTGGTCACCGTATTACAGAATGGATATAAATTCTCTGGAAAATGTACAAAGGAGGATGACAAAGATGATCCCATGTATCAGAAACCTTCCCTATGAGGATAGACTAAGGGCCCTGAAACTGCACTCTCTAGAAAGACGTAGAATTAGGGGGGATATGATTGAGGTTTATAAGTGGAAGACAGGAATAAATAAAGGGGATGTAAATAGTGTGCTGATAATATCTAGCCTAGACAGGACTCGCAGCAATGGTTTTAAGTTGGAAAAATTCAGATTCAGGAGGGATATAGGAAAGTACTGGTTTGGTAATAGAGTTGTGGATGAGTGGAACAAACTCCCAAGTACCGTTATAGAGGCCAGAACGTTGTGTAGCTTTAAAAATAGGTTGGATAAATACATGAGTAGATGTGGGTGGGTGTGAGTTAGACCTGATAGCTTGTGCTAACGGGTCGGTTGCCGTGTTCCTCCCTTGAGTCAATGTGACCTGACCTGACTAGGTTGGGTGCATTGGCTTAAGCCGGTAGGGACTTGGACCTGCCTCGCATGGGCCAGTAGGCCTTCTGCAGTGTTCCTTCGTTCTTATGTTCTTATGTTCTTAACTCTCGGGGCCGTGGTAGTGTCCATGGAACACTCGGGGTCGTATTAGTGTCCATGGAACACTCGGGGTCGTATTAGTGTCCATGGAACACTCGGGGTCGTAGTAGTGTCCATGGAACACTCGAGGTCGTTTTAGTGTCCATGGAACACTCGAGGTCGTTTTAGTGTCCATGGAACACTCGGGGTCGTGGTAGTGTCCATGGAACACTCGGGGTCGTGGTAGTGTCCATGGAACACTCGGGGTCGTGGTAGTGTCCATGGAACACTCGGGGTCGTGGTAGTGTCCATGGAACACTCGGGGTCGTGGTAGTGTCCATGGAACACTCGGGGTCGTGGTAGTGTCCATGGAACACTCGGGGTCGTGGTAGTGTCCATGGAACACTCGGGGTCGTGGTAGTGTCCATGGAACACTCGGGGTCGTAGTAGTGTCCATGGAACACTCGGGGTCGTGGTAGTGTCCATGGAACACTCGGGGTCGTGGTAGTGTCCATGGAACACTCGGGGTCGTAGTAGTATCCATGGAACACTCGGGTCGTGGTAGTGTCCATGGAACACTCGGGGTCGTGGTAGTGTCCATGGAACACTCGGGGTCGTGGTAGTGTCCATGGAACACTCGGGGTCGTGGTAGTGTCCATGGAACACTCGGGGTAATAGTAGTGTCCATTGAACACCCGTGGCCGTGGAAGTGTCCATGGAACACCCGTGGCTGTGGAAGTGTCCATGTAACACTCGGGGTCGTGGTAGTGTCCATGGAACACTCGGGGTCGTGGTAGTGTCCATGGAACACTCGGGGTCGTGGTAGTGTCCATGGAACAATCGGGGTCGTAGTAGTGTCCATGGAACACTCGGGGTCGTGGTAGTGTCCATGGAACACTCGGGGTCGTGGTAGTGTCAATGGAACACTCGGGGTCGTAGTAGTATCCATGGAACATCCGTCGCAGTGTCCATTGAACACTGGTCGTGGCGTCCGGCGGGAATACCGGGTCGAAGTGTCCATGAACACCGGTCGTGGAAACCATGGAACACCTGGTCGGCAGTGTCCGCGGAACACTCTAAGTCGTAGAGCGTCCATGGAACACCCGTCGGTAGTATCGATAACACTCGGGGTCGTAGTGTCCAGCGGAACACTGGGTCGTGTGGTAGTGTCCAGGAATGGTTCGGGGTCGTGGTAGTGTCCATGAAACACTGAGGTCGGTAGCATCGATGTGATTATCGGGGCCGTATCGATGGAATACCGTGGCCAGTATCGATGGAACATCAGTCGTGCAAAGATTTGATGGAAACACTCGGGTCGTGGTATCGATGGAAACACCTGGGCCGGATCGATGCACCGGGTCGTGGTAGCATCGATGGAACACCGGTCAGGTAGTGACTGATGGACACCGGTCGTGGTGGTATCGATGGAACACTCGGGGTCGTGGCAGGTCCATGGAACACCTGGGGTCGTGGCAGTGTCCATGGAACACTGGGGTCAGTGGTCCATGGAACACTTCGGGTCGTAGAAATCAGGAACACCTGGGTCGGTATCGATGGGACACTTGGCCGAAGTCCATGGAAGACTTGGCTCTAGTGTCCATGGAACACTGTATCGTGGTAGTGTCACCGGAACACCTGAGGTCGCAGAGATCGATGGACACTTCAAATGGTAGCATCGATGGAAACACCGGGGCCGGGTAGTATCGATGGAACACTCGTAATGGTAGAATGATGGAAACACTCAAAGTCGTGGTATCGATGAACATCTGAATGGTAGCATTGATGGAACACTGGGAAGTCGGGGAATATCGATGGAACATCAGTTGTGGTAGTATCACGGAACACTGTTGTCGTGGTATCGATGGATACCGGGTCGTAGCATTGAGGAACACCTGGGCCGGTAAATATCGATGGAACACCTAAGGTCAGTATCGATGAACATCTGGGGTCGAGATCGATGGAATGATTTCGTCGTAGTATCGATGGGACACCAAATGGAATGATGGAACACTCAATGGAAACTATGAACACCAGTCGTGGCAGAAAGTCTGCGGAAACACTGGGCCGGTGTCCTATGGAAACACCTGGGGTCGGGAAGCTAATGGAATATCAGGTCGTAGAAATTGATGGGACACTTGGGGTCGGTAGTGTCCATGGAACACCTGGGTCGTGGTAGGTCCATGGAACACCGGGTCGGTAGTGTCCATGGAACACTTCGAGGTCGGCATCGATAAGATGTCGCCGTAGTATCGATGGAACACCAAAGCGGTAGTACTCGATGGAACATCGGGTCGTGGTATCGACGGGAACAATCAGTCGTGGTAGTATCGATGGAACACCGGGGTCGTAGTATCGATGGAACATCAATGTGGCGGTACCGATGAACCTCGGGGCCGTATCACGGGAACACCTGTCGTGTATCGATGAGCACCGAATGGAAGATTGATGGAACACTTCAAATGCGCATCGATGGAACACTCGGGTCGTGGTAGTATCGATGGAACACCCGGCTGGTATCATGAACATCAGTCGGTAGTACGAGGAACACTCGGGGTCGTGGTAGTATCGATGTATCAATCAGGTCGCAGGTCGATGGAACACTGGGGGTCGTGGTAGTATCAGATGGAACACTCGGTCGGTAGCATCGATGAACATCAGTCGTGGTAGTATCGATGAAAACACTCGGGCCGGGTATCAGATGGAAACACTGGGGCCGTAGAATGATGAGCATACGGTGTCGTGGTAGTATCGATGATATCCAGTCGGTATCGATGGAACACCGGGCCGTGGTAGTATCGATGAAACATTTTGGGGTCGCAGTATCGATGGAACACTCGGGGTCGTGGTAGTATCGATGAACACTCGGGTCGTGGTAGCATCGATGGAAACACCGGGGTCGTAGTATCGATACGGAACACTCGGGGTCGTGGTAGTATCGATGGGAACACTGGTCGTGGTATCGATGAACACTCTCAAAGTCGTAGCATCGATGGAATGACTCAGTCGTGGTAGGCATTGATGGAACACTGGGGTCGGTATCCATGGAACGCCGTGGGTCGTGGTAGTGTCCATGGAACATCAATGGGGGCGTCCGCGAACACTCGGGTCGTGGTAGTGTCCATGGAATACCAAAGGTATGTCCATGGAACACTCGGTCGCAGTAGTGCGTCCATGAACACCGTCGGTACCATCGATGGACACCAGGCCGTAGAAAATCCATGGAACACTCTGGGGTCGTGGTAGTGTCCATGGAACACTCGGCTGGTAAAAATCCATGGAGTTACTTCGGAGGTCAGAAATGACGGAGTTATTCGGGGCCGTGGTATCGATGGAAATCTCATGGAGATTGAGGAACACCGGGTCGTGGTAGTATCGATGGAACACCTGGCCCGGAGAACATCATGGAACACTCGTGGTCGGTGGTGCGTCCATGGAACACTCGGGGTCGCCGCAGGTACATGGAACACTCGGTGGTCAGAACCGCGAATAATCGGGCTGTAGAAACCGCGAACACTATCGGTAGTGTCCATGGAACACCGTCGAAGTGTCCATGGAACACTCTGGCCGTGGAAAAGTCCATGGAACACTCGTCGTAGAAACGCGCGGAACACTCAGTCGTAGAAAACCATGGAACACCAGTCGGTAGTATCGATGGGAGCACCAGCGGAAAGAATGTCCATGGCAACACCAGGTCGTGGTAGTGTCCAGAACACCTGGGGTCGGTAGGTCCATGGAACACCGAGGTCGTGGCATCGATGGACATTCGTCGGTAGTATCGATGAACATCAAAGCTGGTAGTATCACGATGATACCAAATGGCAGTATCGATGGAACACTGGCCGCAGGTCCATGAACACCAATGTGGCAGTGTCCATGAACACTCAGTCGTGGTAGTCCATGAACACTCAGTCGTGGTAGTGTCCATGAACACTCAGGTCGTGGTAGTATCGATGAATATTCGGGACGTGGTATCGATGAACACCTGGGCCAGGTGTATCGATGAACACTGGGTCAGCAGAGTAGTATCGATGGAACACTCGGGGTCGTGGTAGTATCGATGGAACACTCGGGGTCGTGGTAGTATCGATGGAACACTCGGGGTCGTGGTAGTATCGATGTAACACTCGGGGTCGTGGCAGTATCGATGGAACACTCGGGGTCGTGGTAGTATCGATGGAACACTCGGGGTCGTGGTAGTATCGATGGAACACTCGGGGTCGTGGTAGTATCGATGGAACACTCTGGGTCGTGGTAGTATCGATGGAACACTCGGGGTCGTGGTAGTATCGATGGAACACTCGGGGTCGTGGTAGTATCGATGGAACACTCGGGGTCGTGGTAGTATCGATTGAACACTCGGGGTCGTGGTAGTATCGATGGAACACTCGGGGTCGTGGTAGTATCGATGGAACACTCGGGGTCGTAGTAGTATCCATGGAACACTCGGGGTCGTGGAAGTGTCCATGGAACACTCGGGGTCGTGGTAGTGTCCATGGAACACTCGGGGTCGTGGTAGTGTACATGGAACACTCGGGGTCGTAGTAGTGTCCATGGAACACTCGGGGTCGTGGTAGTATCGATGGGACACTCGGGGTCGTGGTAGTGTCCATGGAACACTCGGTGTCGTGGTAGTGTCCATGGAACACTCGAGGTCGTGGTAGTATCGATGGGACATTCGGGGTCGTGGTAGTATCGATGGAATACTCGGGGCCGTGGTAGTATCGATGGAACACTCGGGGTCGTGGTAGTATCGATGGAACACTCGGGGTCGTGGTAGTATCGATGGAACACTCGGGGTCGTGGTAGTATCGATGGAACACTCGGGGTCGTGGTAGTATCGATGGAACACTCGGGGTCGTGGTAGTATCGATGGAACACTCGGGGTCGTGGTAGTATCGATGGAACACTCGGGGTCGTGGTAGTATCGATGGAACACTCGGGGTCGCTGCTAGTATCGATGGAACACTCTGGGTCGTGGTAGTATCGATGGAACACTCGGGGTCGTGGTAGTATCGATTGAACACTCGGGGTCGTGGTAGTATCGATGGAACACTCGGGGTCGTGGTAGTATCGATGGAACACTCGGGGTCGTAGTAGTATCCATGGAACGCTCGGGGTCGTGGTAGTGTCCATGGAACACTCGGGGTCGTGGAAGTGTCCATGGAACACTCGGGGTCGTGGTAGTGTCCATGGAACACTCGGGGTCGTAGTAGTGTCCATGGAACACTCGGGGTCGTGGTAGTATCGATGGGACACTCGGGGTCGTGGTAGTGTCCATGGAACACTCGGGGTCGTGGTAGTGTCCATGGAACACTCGGGGTCGTGGTAGTGTCCATGGAACACTCGAGGTCGTGGTAGTATCGATGGGACATTCGGGGTCGTGGTAGTATCGATTGAATACTCGGGGCCGTGGTAGTATCGATGGAACACTCGGGGTCGTGGTAGTATCGATGGAACACTCGGGGTCGTGGTAGTATCGATGGAACACTCGGGGTCGTGGTAGTATCGATGGAACACTCGGGGTCGTGGTAGTATCGATGGAACACTCGGGGTCGTGGTAGTATCGATGGGACACTCGGGGTCGTGGTAGTATCGATGGAACACTCGGGGTCGTGGTAGTGTCCATGGAACACTCGGGGTCGTGGTAGTGTCCATGGAACACTCGGGGTCGTGGTAGTGTCCATGGAACACTCGGGGTCGTGGTAGTGTCCATGGGACACTCGGGGTCGTGGTAGTGTCCATGGAACACTCGGGGTCGTGGTAGTGTCCATGGAACACTCGGGGTCGTGGTAGTGTCCATGGAACACTCGAGGTCGTGGTAGTATCGATGGGACACTCGGGGTCGTGGTAGTATCGATGGAACACTCGGGGCCGTGGTAGTATCGATGGAACACTCGGGGTCGTGGTAGTATCGATGGAACACTCGGGGTCGTGGTAGTATCGATGGAACACTCGGGGTCGTGGTAGTATCGATGGAACACTCGGGGTCGTGGTAGTATCGATGGAACACTCGGGGTCGTGGTAGTATCGATGGAACACTCGTTGTCTTGGTAGTATCGATGGGACACTCGGGGTCGTGGTAGTATCGATGGAACACTCGGGGTCGTGGTAGTATCGATGGAACACTCGGGGTCGTGGTAGTATCGATGGAACACTCGGGGTCGTGGTAGTATCGATGGAACACTCGGGGTAGTGGTAGTATCGATGGAACACTCGGGGTCGTGGTAGTATCGATGGAACACTCGGGGTCGTGGTAGTATCGATGGAACACTCGGGGTCGTGGTAGTATCGATGGAACATTCGGGGTCGTGGTAGTATCGATGGAACACTCGGGGTCGTGGTAGTATCGATGGAACACTCGGGGTCGTGGTAGTATCGATGGAACACTCGGGGTCGTGGTAGTATCGATGGAACACTCGGGGTCGTGGTAGTATCGATGGAACACTCGGGGTCGTGGTAGTATCGATGGAACACTCGGGGTCGTGGTAGTATCGATGGAACACTCGGGGTCGTGGTAGTATCGATGGAACACTCGGGGTCGTGGTAGTATCGATGGAACACTCGGGGTCGTGGTAGTATCGATGGAACACTCGGCGTCGTGGTAGTATCGATGGAACACTCG
>NW_027196315.1:2500-67500 GCF_038502225.1 Cherax quadricarinatus | reverse complement strand
TAGCATATGAGAAGTTTTTACAAAGTAGAAGTGATGCAAGGAGGGAAGAGTATATGGAGAAAAAGAGAGAAGTTAAGAGAGTGGTGAAGCAATGTAAAAAGAGAGCAAATGAGAGAGTGGGTGAGATGTTATCAACAAATTTTGTTGAAAATAAGAAAAAGTTTTGGAGTGAGATTAACAAGTTAAGAAAGCCTAGAGAACAAATGGATTTGTCAGTTAAAAATAGGAGAGGAGAGTTATTAAATGGAGAGTTAGAGGTATTGGGAAGATGGAAGGAATATTTTGAGGAATTGTTAAATGTTGATGAAGATAGGGAAGCTGTGATTTCGTGTATAGGGCAAGGAGGAATAACATCTTGTAGGAGTGAGGAAGAGCCAGTTGTGAGTGTGGGGGAAGTTCGTGAGGCAGTAGGTAAAATGAAAGGGGGTAAGGCAGCCGGGATTGATGGGATAAAGATAGAAATGTTAAAAGCAGGTGGGGATATAGTTTTGGAGTGGTTGGTGCAATTATTTAATAAATGTATGGAAGAGGGTAAGGTACCTAGGGATTGGCAGAGAGCATGCATAGTTCCTTTGTATAAAGGCAAAGGGGATAAAAGAGAGTGCAAAAATTATAGGGGGATAAGTCTGTTGAGTGTACCTGGTAAAGTGTATGGTAGAGTTATAATTGAAAGAATTAAGAGTAAGACGGAGAATAGGATAGCAGATGAACAAGGAGGCTTTAGGAAAGGTAGGGGGTGTGTGGACCAGGTGTTTACAGTGAAACATATAAGTGAACAGTATTTAGATAAGGCTAAAGAGGTCTTTGTGGCATTTATGGATTTGGAAAAGGCGTATGACAGGGTGGATAGGGGGGCAATGTGGCAGATGTTGCAAGTGTATGGTGTAGGAGGTAGGTTACTGAAAGCAGTGAAGAGTTTTTACGAGGATAGTGAGGCTCAAGTTAGAGTATGTAGGAAAGAGGGAAATTTTTTCCCAGTAAAAGTAGGCCTTAGACAAGGATGTGTGATGTCACCGTGGTTGTTTAATATATTTATAGATGGGGTTGTAAGAGAAGTAAATGCGATGGTCTTGGCAAGAGGCGTGGAGTTAAAAGATAAAGAATCACACACAAAGTGGGAGTTGTCACAGCTGCTCTTTGCTGATGACACTGTGCTCTTGGGAGATTCTGAAGAGAAGTTGCAGAGATTAGTGGATGAATTTGGTAGGGTGTGCAAAAGAAGAAAATTAAAGGTGAATACAGGAAAGAGTAAGGTTATGAGGATAACAAAAAGATTAGGTGATGAAAGATTGAATATCAGATTGGAGGGAGAGAGTATGGAGGAGGTGAACGTATTCAGATATTTGGGAGTGGACGTGTCAGCGGATGGGTCTATGAAAGATGAGGTGAATCATAGAATTGATGAGGGAAAAAGAGTGAGTGGTGCACTTAGGAGTCTGTGGAAACAAAGAACTTTGTCCTTGGAGGCAAAGAGGGGAATGTATGAGAGTATAGTTTTACCAACGCTCTTATATGGGTGTGAAGCGTGGGTGATGAATGTTGCAGCGAGGAGAAGGCTGGAGGCAGTGGAGATGTCATGTCTGAGGGCAATGTGTGGTGTGAATATAATGCAGAGAATTCGTAGTTTGGAAGTTAGGAGGAGGTGCAGGATTACCAAAACTGTTGTCCAGAGGGCTGAGGAAGGGTTGTTGAGGTGGTTCGGACATGTAGAGAGAATGGAGCGAAACAGAATGACTTCAAGAGTGTATCAGTCTGTAGTGGAAGGAAGGCGGGGTAGGGGTCGGCCTAGGAAGGGTTGGAGGGAGGGGGTAAAGGAGGTTTTGTGTGCGAGGGGCTTGGACTTCCAGCAGGCATGCGTGAGCGTGTTTGATAGGAGTGAATGGAGACAAATGGTTTTTAATACTTGACGTGCTGTTGGAGTGTGAGCAAAGTAACATTTATGAAGGGGTTCAGGGAAACCGGCAGGCCGGACTTGAGTCCTGGAGATGGGAAGTACAGTGCCTGCACTCTGAAGGAGGGGTGTTAATGTTGCAGTTTAAAAACTGTAGTGTAAAGCACCCTTCTGGCAAGACAGTGATGGAGTGAATGATGGTGAAAGTTTTTCTTTTTCGGGCCACCCTGCCTTGGTGGGCCACCCTGCCTTGGTGGGCCACCCTGCCTTGGTGGGCCACCCTGCCTTGGTGGGCCACCCTGCCTTGGTGGGCCACCCTGCCTTGGTGGGCCACCCTGCCTTGGTGGGCCACCCTGCCTTGGTGGGCCACCCTGCCTTGGTGGGCCACCCTGCCTTGGTGGGCCACCCTGCCATGGTGGGCCACCCTGCCTTGGTGGGCCACCCTGCCTTGGTGGGCCACCCTGCCTTGGTGGCCACCCTGCCTTGGTGGCCACCCTGCCTTGGTGGGAATCGGCCAGTGTGATAATATTATATAATATAATATCTGGAAAAAATTCTTTTGTTGTTAATTAATATCTGGAAAAAATTCTTTTGTTATTAATTAATATCTGGAAAAAATTCTTTTGTTATTAATTAATATCTGGAAAAAATTCTTTTATTAATTAATATCTGGGAATTTTTTTTTATTAATATCTGGGAAAAAATTCTTTTGTTATTAATTAATATTTGGAAAAAAATCTTTTGTTAATATCTAAAAAAAAATATTTTGTTATTAATATCTGAAAAAAAATACTATTTTGTTATTAATATCTGGAAAAAATTCTTTTGTTATTAATTAATATCTGGAAAAAATTCTTTTGTTATTAATTAATATCTGAAAAAAATTCTTTTGTTATTAATTAATATTTGGAAAAAATTCTTTTGTTATTAATTAATATCTGGAAAAAATTCTTTTGTTATTAATTAATATCTGGAAAAAATTCTTTTGTTATTAATTAATATCTGGAAAAAAATCTTTTGTTATTAATTAACATCTGGAAAAAATTCTTTCGTTATTAAGTAATATCTGGAAAAAATTCTTTTGTTATTAATTAATATCTGGAAAAAATTCTTTTGTTATTAATTAATATCTGAAAAAAATTCTTTTGTTATTAATTAATATTTGGAAAAAATTCTTTTGTTATTAATTAATATCTGGAAAAAATTCTTTTGTTATTAATTAATATCTGGAAAAAAATCTTTTGTTATTAATTAACATCTGGAAAAAATTCTTTCGTTATTAAGTAATATCTGGAAAAAAATCTTTTGTTATTAATTAATATCTGGAAAAATTATTAATTAATATCTGGGAAAAAATTCTTTTGTTTTTAATTAATATCTGGAAAAAAATCTTTTGTTATTAAAAATTAAGAAGATATTTTAAGTTTTATTAAGAATGTGAAAGGACAGAATTTTTTCAAGCTTAATTAATGAAGATTTTTTTTAAGATATTAAAAGAATACTTTTCATCAGATATTTATTAAAATAATATTTTTCGTAAGATAGTTATCAACAAGAATATTTTTCGTCAGATATTTATTAACAAAAGAATATTTTTCGTCAGATCTTTATTAACAAAAGAATATTTTTCGTCAGATATTTATTAACAAAAGAATATTTTCCGTCAGATATTTATTAACAAAAGAATATTTTTTGTCAGATATTTATTAACAAAAGAATATTTTTCTTCAGATATTTATTAAAGAATATTTTTCGTCAGATATTTATTAACAAAAGAATATTTTTCGTCAGATATTTATTAACAAAAGAATATTTTTTGTCAGATATTTATTAACAAAAGAATATTTTTCGTCAGATGTTTATTAAAGAATATTTTTCGTCAGATATTTATTAACAAAAGAATATTTTTTGTCAGATATTTATTAACAAAAGAATATTTTTCGTCAGATGTTTATTAAAGAATATTTTTCGTCAGATATTTCTTAACAAAAGAATATTTTTCGTCAGATATTTATTAACGAAAGGATATTTTTCGTCAGATATTTATTAACAAAAGAATATTTTTCGTCAGATATTTATTAACAAAAGAATATTTTTCGTCAGATATTAACAAAAGAATATTTTTCGTCAGATATTTATTAAAAGAATATTTTTCGTCAGATATTTATTAACAAAAGAATATTTTTCGTCAGATGTTAACAAAAGAATATTTTTCGTCAGATATTTATTAACAAAAGAATATTTTTCGTCAGATATTTATTAACAAAAGAATATTTTCCGTCAGATATTTATTAACAAAAGAATATTTTTCGTCAGATATTTATTAAAGAATATTTTTCGTCAGATATTTTTTAAAGAATATTTTTCGTCTGATATTTATTAACAAAAGAATATTTTTCTTCAGATAATAAATATGTGAAGAAAAATATTCTTTTGTTCATAAATATCTGACGAAAAACAGTCAGATATTTATTAACAAAAGAATATTTTTCGTCAGATGTTAACAAAAGAATATTTTTCGTCAGATATTTATTAACAAAAGAATATTTTTCGTCAGTTATTTATTAAAAGAAAAATTTTCGTCCGATATTTATTAACAAGAGAATATTTTTCTTCAGATATTTATTACAAAAGAATAATTTTCGTCAGATATTTCTTAACAAAAGAATATTTTTCGTCAGATATTTATTAATGAAAGAATATTTTTCGTCAGATATTTATTAACAAAAGAATATATTTCGTCAGATATTTATTAACAAAAGAATATTTTTCGTCAGATATTTATTAACAAAAGAATATTTTTCGTCAGATATTAACAAAAGAATATTTTTCATCAGATATTTATTAACAAAAGAATATTTTTCGTTAGATATTTATTAAAAGAATATTTTTCTTCAGATATTAACAAAAGAATATTTTCCGTCAGATATTTATTAACAAAAGAATATTTTTCTTCAGATGTTAACAAAAAAATATTTTTCGTCGGATATTAACAAAAGAATATTTTTCGTCGGATATTTATTAACAAAAGAATATTTTTCGTCGGATATTTATTAACAAAAGAATATTTTTTTTTCAGATATTTATTAACAAAAGAATATTTTTCGTCAGATATTTATTAACAAAAGAATATTTTTCGTCAGATATTAACAAAAGAATATTTTTCGTCAGATATTTATTAATAACAAAAGAATTATATCATTAATAATTTATAAAGTGTGATCCACTGTTTATAACATTTTTATTAAAGTTTGGATCAATTCTTATTAAAGTTTGGATCAATTCTTATTAAAGTTTGGATCAATTCTTATTAAAGTTTGGATCAATTTTTATTGAAGTTTGGATCAATTCTAATTAAAGTTTGGATAAATTCTAATTAAAGTTTGGATCAATTCTTATTAAAGTTTGGATCAATTCCTTCATCATCCAATAAAAATCTGGATTAATATTTTTTTTGTCAATTGTGAAATCTGGGTTAATCTTCCATTATTAGCGATGTCGAGAATATTTCCTTCATTCTTAAGTAAATCTGAACTTATCCTGCTATTCTTAAGAAGGTTTGGACAACTATTTCTTCCACTTATAAGAAATCCTTAACAAACCTTTCTTAAATTTTTTACCAAAATCTGGACTAATTGGTAAATCCTGGACAATTCCTCTTCCTATTCTATATAAATCCTGGACGGATTCTTCTTTCATTCCTAATTCGGGATTAATTATTTTTTCCATTCTTATAATGCGTGGATTTAATCACTCATGAGGATTTATTCTGACAGAATGACTCGGGAAAGTGACATGAAGGAAGCAGCCGAGGCAGCAGCCGGCGAGTCTTCCTCAGCCATGGAGAAGCTTCAGAATCTTCTGTTGACACATGGGTACAACGGTATCATGCGCTTTGGCAGGTGGGTACAGAACCTTCTGTTCGTAGCTACATTTGGCAGGTGGGTACAGAACCTTCTGTTCGTAGCTACATTTGGCAGGTGGGTACAGAACCTTCTGTTCGTAGCTACATTTGGCAGGTGGGTACAGAACCTTCTGTTAGTTCGTAGCTACATTTGGCAGGTGGGCTCAGAACCTTCTGTTAGTTCGTAGCTACATTTGGCAGGTGGGTACAGAACCTTCTGTTAGTTCGTAGCTACATTTGGCAGGTGGGTACAGAACCTTCTGTTAGTTCGTAGCTACATTTGGCAGGTGGGCTCAGAACCTTCTGTTAGTTAAGAACATAAGAACGAAGGAACACTGCAGAAGGCCTACTGGCCCATGCGAGGCAGGTCCAAGTCTCCTACCGGCTTAAGCCAATGCACCCAACCTAGTCAGGTCGTAGCTACATTTGGCAGGTGGGTACAGAACCTTCTGTCAGTTCGTAGCTGCATTTGGCAGGTGGGCTCAGAACCTTCTGTTAGTTAGTAGGTACATCTGGCAGGTGGGTACAGAACCTTGTGTTAGTTCGTAGCTGCATTTGGCAGGTGGGTACAGAACCTTCTGTTAGTTCGTAGCTACATTTGGCAGGTGGGTACAGAACCTTCTGTTAGTTCGTAGGTACATTTGGCAGGTGGGTACAGAACCTTGTGTTAGTTCGTAGCTGCATTTGGCAGGTGGGTACAGAACCTTCTGTCAGTTCGTAGCTGCATTTGGCAGGTGGGCTCAGAACCTTCTGTTAGTTCGAAGGTACACTTGGCAGGTGGGTACAGAACCTTCTGTTAGTTCGAAGGTACATTTGGCAGGTGGGTACAGAACCTTCTGTTTGCAGGTACAACAGTAACAAGCATTTTGGTAGATCTAAAGACAACGTTCTGTTGGCTAGCGGCTACAACACTACCTTGTTCCATGCCAGGTGGGTCTTGAGTTCTGTTGGTTTACAGCCGCAACAGAAGAATTCGTCAGGCAGGTACTGGTGGTAGTAGGTTGGTAGACAGCAACCACCCAGGGAGGTACTACGTTGAAGTCCTGTGGTGCAGTAGGTTGGTAGACACAGTCAACCAACCACAGGGAGGTACTACAGTCCTGTGGTAGTAGGTTGGTAGACAGCAACCACCCAGGGAGGTACTACAGTCCTGTGGTAGTAGGTTGGTAGACAGCAACCACCCAGGGAGGTACTACAGTCCTGTGGTAGTAGGTTGGTAGACAGCAACCACCCAGGGAGGTACTACAGTCCTGTGGTAGTAGGTTGGTAGACAGCAACCACCCAGGGAGGTACTACAGTCCTGTGGTAGTAGGTTGGTAGACAGCAACCACCCAGGGAGGTACTACAGTCCTGTGGTAGTAGGTTGGTAGACAGCAACCACCCAGGGAGGTACTACCGTCCTGTGGTAGTAGGTTGGTAGACAGCAACCACCCAGGGAGGTACTACAGTCCTGTGGTAGTAGGTTGGTAGACAACAACCACCCAGGGAGGTACTACAGTCCTGTGGTAGTAGGTTGGTAGACAGCAACCACCCAGGGAGGTACTACAGTCCTGTGGTAGTAGGTTGGTAGACAACAACCACCCAGGGAGGTACTACAGTCCTGTGGTAGTAGGTTGGTAGACAGCAACCACCCAGGGAGGTACTACAGTCCTGTGGTAGTAGGTTGGTAGACAACAACCACCCAGGGAGGTACTACAGTCCTGTGGTAGTAGGTTGGTAGACAACAACCACCCAGGGAGGTACTACAGTCCTGTGGTAGTAGGTTGGTAGACAACAACCACCCAGGGAGGTACTACAGTCCTGTGGTAGTAGGTTGGTAGACAACAACCACCCAGGGAGGTACTACAGTCCTGTGGTAGTAGGTTGGTAGACAACCACCCAGGGAGGTACTACAGTCCTGTGGTAGTAGGTTGGTAGACAACAACCACCCAGGGAGGTACTACAGTCCTGTGGTAGTAGGTTGGTAGACAACAACCACCCAGGGAGGTACTACCGTCCTGTGGTAGTAGGTTGGTAGACAGCAACCACCCAGGGAGGTACTACAGTCCTGTGGTAGTAGGTTGGTAGACAACAACCACCCAGGGAGGTACTACCATCCTGTGGTAGTAGGTTGGTAGACAGCAACCACCCAGGGAGGTACTACCGTCCTGTGGTAGTAGGTTGGTAGACAGCAACCACCCAGGGAGGTACTACAGTCCTGTGGTAGTAGGTTGGTAGACAACAACCACCCAGGGAGGTACTACCGTCCTGTGGTAGTAGGTTGGTAGACAGCAACCACCCAGGGAGGTACTACAGTCCTGTGGTAGTAGGTTGGTAGACAGCAACCACCCAGGGAGGTACTACAGTCCTGTGGTAGTAGGTTGGTAGACAGCAACCACCCAGGGAGGTACTACCGTCCTGTGGTAGTAGGTTGGTAGACAGCAACCACCCAGGGAGGTACTACCGTCCTGTGGTAGTAGGTTGGTAGACAGCAACCACCCAGGGAGGTACTACCATCCTGTGGTAGTAGGTTGGTAGACAACAACCACCCAGGGAGGTACTACCGTCCTGTGGTAGTAGGTTGGTAGACAGCAACCACCCAGGGAGGTACTACCGTCCTGTGGTAGTAGGTTGGTAGACAACAACCACCCAGGGAGGTACTACCGTCCTGTGGTAGTAGGTTGGTAGACAGCAACCACCCAGGGAGGTACTACCGTCCTGTGGTAGTAGGTTGGTAGACAACAACCACCCAGGGAGGTACTACAGTCCTGTGGTAGTAGGTTGGTAGACAGCAACCACCCAGGGAGGTACTACCATCCTGTGGTAGTAGGTTGGTAGACAGCAACCACCCAGGGAGGTACTACCGTCCTGTGGTAGTAGGTTGGTAGACAGCAACCACCCAGGGAGGTACTACAGTCCTGTGGTAGTAGGTTGGTAGACAGCAACCACCCAGGGAGGTACTACCGTCCTGTGGTAGTAGGTTGGTAGACAGCAACCACCCAGGGAGGTACTACAGTCCTGTGGTAGTAGGTTGGTAGACAACAACCACCCAGGGAGGTACTACAGTCCTGTGGTAGTAGGTTGGTAGACAACAACCACCCAGGGAGGTACTACCGTCCTGTGGTAGTAGGTTGGTAGACAACAACCACCCAGGGAGGTACTACTGTCCTGTGGTAGTAGGTTGGTAGACAGCAACCACCCAGGGAGGTACTACCATCCTGTGGTAGTAGGTTGGTAGACAGCAACCACCCAGGGAGGTACTACAGTCCTGTGGTAGTAGGTTGGTAGACAGCAACCACCCAGGGAGGTACTACCGTCCTGTGGTAGTAGGTTGGTAGACAACAACCACCCAGGGAGGTACTACAGTCCTGTGGTAGTAGGTTGGTAGACAGCAACCACCCAGGGAGGTACTACAGTCCTGTGGTAGTAGGTTGGTAGACAGCAACCACCCAGGGAGGTACTACAGTCCTGTGGTAGTAGGTTGGTAGACAGCAACCACCCAGGGAGGTACTACAGTCCTGTGGTAGTAGGTTGGTAGACAGCAACCACCCAGGGAGGTACTACAGTCCTGTGGTAGTAGGTTGGTAGACAGCAACCACCCAGGGAGGTACTACTGTCCTGTGGTAGTAGGTTGGTAGACAGCAACCACCCAGGGAGGTACTACAGTCCTGTGGTAGTAGGTTGGTAGACAACAACCACCCAGGGAGGTACTACAGTCCTGTGGTAGTAGGTTGGTAGACAGCAACCACCCAGGGAGGTACTACAGTCCTGTGGTAGTAGGTTGGTAGACAGCAACCACCCAGGGAGGTACTACTGTCCTGTGGTAGTAGGTTGGTAGACAACAACCACCCAGGGAGGTACTACAGTCCTGTGGTAGTAGGTTGGTAGACAACAACCACCCAGGGAGGTACTACTGTCCTGTGGTAGTAGGTTGGTAGACAACAACCACCCAGGGAGGTACTACCGTCCTGTGGTAGTAGGTTGGTAGACAACAACCACCCAGGGAGGTACTACCGTCCTGTGGTAGTAGGTTGGTAGACAGCAACCACCCAGGGAGGTACTACTGTCCTGTGGTAGTAGGTTGGTAGACAGCAACCACCCAGGGAGGTACTACCGTCCTGTGGTAGTAGGTTGGTAGACAGCAACCACCCAGGGAGGTACTACCGTCCTGTGGTAGTAGGTTGGTAGACAGCAACCACCCAGGGAGGTACTACTGTCCTGTGGTAGTAGGTTGGTAGACAACAACCACCCAGGGAGGTACTACCGTCCTGTGGTAGTAGGTTGGTAGACAACAACCACCCAGGGAGGTACTACTGTCCTGTGGTAGTAGGTTGGTAGACAACAACCACCCAGGGAGGTACTACAGTCCTGTGGTAGTAGGTTGGTAGACAGCAACCACCCAGGGAGGTACTACTGTCCTGTGGTAGTAGGTTGGTAGACAGCAACCACCCAGGGAGGTACTACTGTCCTGTGGTAGTAGGTTGGTAGACAGCAACCACCCAGGGAGGTACTACTGTCCTGTGGTAGTAGGTTGGTAGACAGCAACCACCCAGGGAGGTACTACTGTCCTGTGGTAGTAGGTTGGTAGACAGCAACCACCCAGGGAGGTACTACCGTCCTGTGGTAGTAGGTTGGTAGACAGCAACCACCCAGGGAGGTACTACTGTCCTGTGGTAGTAGGTTGGTAGACAACAACCACCCAGGGAGGTACTACCGTCCTGTGGTAGTAGGTTGGTAGACAACAACCACCCAGGGAGGTACTACAGTCCTGTGGTAGTAGGTTGGTAGACAACAACCACCCAGGGAGGTACTACAGTCCTGTGGTAGTAGGTTGGTAGACAGCAACCACCCAGGGAGGTACTACCGTCCTGTGGTAGTAGGTTGGTAGACAGCAACCACCCAGGGAGGTACTACTGTCCTGTGGTAGTAGGTTGGTAGACAACAACCACCCAGGGAGGTACTACAGTCCTGTGGTAGTAGGTTGGTAGACAGCAACCACCCAGGGAGGTACTACTGTCCTGTGGTAGTAGGTTGGTAGACAACAACCACCCAGGGAGGTACTACTGTCCTGTGGTAGTAGGTTGGTAGACAGCAACCACCCAGGGAGGTACTACAGTCCTGTGGTAGTAGGTTGGTAGACAACAACCACCCAGGGAGGTACTACTGTCCTGTGGTAGTAGGTTGGTAGACAGCAACCACCCAGGGAGGTACTACAGTCCTGTGGTAGTAGGTTGGTAGACAACAACCACCCAGGGAGGTACTACAGTCCTGTGGTAGTAGGTTGGTAGACAGCAACCACCCAGGGAGGTACTACAGTCCTGTGGTAGTAGGTTGGTAGACAGCAACCACCCAGGGAGGTACTACCGTCCTGTGGAAGTAGGTTGGTAGACAGCAACCGCCCAGGGAGGTACTACAGTCCTGTGGTAGTAGGTTGGTAGACAGCAACCACCCAGGGAGGTACTACCGTCCTGTGGTAGTAGGTTGGTAGACAGCAACCACCCAGGGAGGTACTACAGTCCTGTGGTAGTAGGTTGGTAGACAGCAACCACCCAGGGAGGTACTACAGTCCTGTGGTAGTAGGTTGGTAGACAGCAACCGCCCAGGGAGGTACTACAGTCCTGTGGTAGTAGGTTGGTAGACAGCAACCACCCAGGGAGGTACTACCGTCCTGTGGAAGTAGGTTGGTAGACAGCAACCGCCCAGGGAGGTACTACAGTCCTGTGGTAGTAGGTTGGTAGACAGCAACCGCCCAGGGAGGTACTACAGTCCTGTGGTAGTAGGTTGGTAGACAGCAACCACCCAGGGAGGTACTACAGTCCTGTGGTAGTAGGTTGGTAGACAGCAACCACCCAGGGAGGTACTACAGTCCTGTGGTAGTAGGTTGGTAGACAGCAACCACCCAGGGAGGTACTACAGTCCTGTGGTAGTAGGTTGGTAGACAGCAACCACCCAGGGAGGTACTACTGTCCTGTGGTAGTAGGTTGGTAGACAGCAACCACCCAGGGAGGTACTACAGTCCTGTGGTAGTAGGTTGGTAGACAGCAACCACCCAGGGAGGTACTACAGTCCTGTGGTAGTAGGTTGGTAGACAGCAACCACCCAGGGAGGTACTACAGTCCTGTGGTAGTAGGTTGGTAGACAGCAACCACCCAGGGAGGTACTACAGTCCTGTGGTAGTAGGTTGGTAGACAACAACCACCCAGGGAGGTACTACAGTCCTGTGGTAGTAGGTTGGTAGACAACAACCACCCAGGGAGGTACTACAGTCCTGTGGTAGTAGGTTGGTAGACAGCAACCACCCAGGGAGGTACTACCGTCCTGTGGTAGTAGGTTGGTAGACAGCAACCACCCAGGGAGGTACTACCGTCCTGTGGTAGTAGGTTGGTAGACAGCAACCACCCAGGGAGGTACTACCGTCCTGTGGTAGTAGGTTGGTAGACAGCAACCACCCAGGGAGGTACTACTGTCCTGTGGTAGTAGGTTGGTAGACAGCAACCACCCAGGGAGGTACTACTGTCCTGTGGTAGTAGGTTGGTAGACAGCAACCACCCAGGGAGGTACTACTGTCCTGTGGTAGTAGGTTGGTAGACAGCAACCACCCAGGGAGGTACTACCGTCCTGTGGTAGTAGGTTGGTAGACAACAACCACCCAGGGAGGTACTACAGTCCTGTGGTAGTAGGTTGGTAGACAGCAACCACCCAGGGAGGTACTACTGTCCTGTGGTAGTAGGTTGGTAGACAACAACCACCCAGGGAGGTACTACCGTCCTGTGGTAGTAGGTTGGTAGACAACAACCACCCAGGGAGGTACTACCGTCCTGTGGTAGTAGGTTGGTAGACAGCAACCACCCAGGGAGGTACTACCGTCCTGTGGTAGTAGGTTGGTAGACAACAACCACCCAGGGAGGTACTACCGTCCTGTGGTAGTAGGTTGGTAGACAACAACCACCCAGGGAGGTACTACAGTCCTGTGGTAGTAGGTTGGTAGACAGCAACCACCCAGGGAGGTACTACCGTCCTGTGGTAGTAGGTTGGTAGACAGCAACCACCCAGGGAGGTACTACCGTCCTGTGGTAGTAGGTTGGTAGACAGCAACCACCCAGGGAGGTACTACCATCCTGTGGTAGTAGGTTGGTAGACAGCAACCACCCAGGGAGGTACTACCATCCTGTGGTAGTAGGTTGGTAGACAGCAACCACCCAGGGAGGTACTATAATCCTGTCCTGTGGTAGTAGGTTGGTAGACAGCAACCTTAATAAATCCCAGGGAGGTACTACAGTCCTGTGGTAGTAGGTTGGTAGAAACTGACCCTATGGAGCTAATAATTGGTCTGACTGGATTCCCTGGTTTGTGTGTTTTTATTAGTCCATACATGTAAGGTAAAGATGGATTAGTGGAAGTAAATTGTTTGACTAATTCATCTTTGCCTTTCAGTAGAAGTTTTATTGTTTTATTGAAATTGCTGTTAACGGTTTCTAGGGGATTTTTCCTAAGTTTAGAATAGGTTTCAGTATCATCTAAGAGATTATTCATTTTTTCTTCGTAATCATTTTCTTTCATAATTACTAGTCCCGAGTTCATAGATGAGGAAATATCCAAAATTTATGAAATAGGTAATGATTTAAAATACCCAAGAAATGTAATTGATAAATCTTTTAAAGTTGCTAGAAATACTTTTTACAATCCAAAAAGGGACAACCAGCCTTATTCAACTAAAAATATGTTGGTTCTCCCTTACCATGAAAACTTGGTTGATATGCCTTCTCTTCTTAAGACTTTTAATATTAAAGTTGCATTTAAAAATCTTGATACAGTAAAAAAACTTTTGATAAAGAATTCCCCCGAAAATGCTGATGGATGTGTCTATAAGATTCCTTGTAAAATTTGCGATAAAGTTTATTACGGTCAAACTGGTAAAAATCTCGAACTAAGATTAAAACAACATAAATATAGCATTAGAACTGGACAAGATTCCAATGCTCTATTTGTTCTTATGAGAGATTTTAACCATCCAATTGATTTTCAAAAAGTTGAGAAAGTAGTATCAAGCAAGTCCATGGTCGACAGGAATATAATTGAATCTTGTTTCATAAAAAGCAGTTTTGACAATAATATGAATATTTCCTTTGGTTTATATAAATTAGATCCATTTATAATTAATAAAATTTGGGAAGAATTTTATAATACACTGGACAAATAATAATTTTTAAAATTTTCTTGGGTAGAATAGTTTGTTGGTGGGTTGTGCAAAGGACCTGTCAAGTTGGGCCGGCGCGCGTCAGGTGTTTAACCGTTGTGGGATCTGATAGTGAGGTGCTGGCCAGACCCCTTATATAGCTTCCTTGGATGCTTTACTTTCATAGTTCCTTGATAATGTGAGTAGTCACGAAAGCGCTTGGAATTTCTCTATTCTTTCAGAGTGGTTGTTTTGCATATATATATATATATATATATATATATATATATATATATATATATATATATATATATATATATATATATATATATATAAAGCTCACACACTCATTTGGTTTTCTTCTATTTTCTTAATAGTTCTTATTCTTTATTTTCTCTTATCTCCTGGGAGAATTAGAAAAGAACTCTTCCTCCGTAAGCCATGTTTTCATAAAAGTTGACTAAAATACCGGGAGCAAGGGGCTAGTAACCCCTTTCTAATAAATACCAATTTTAAAGCCAAATCGAAGGGGTATTCTTTAGGTACCCCAAAGATATCCGTGTCCCAAAATCTGCTA
Source organism: Cherax quadricarinatus (assembly GCF_038502225.1). NCBI lineage: Eukaryota > Metazoa > Arthropoda > Malacostraca > Decapoda > Parastacidae > Cherax > Cherax quadricarinatus. Next base: position 52,973 of record NW_027196315.1, on the reverse strand, counting down.
GCACATTAAGCCCGAATCATGAAAACCAGTATTTAAGTTCAGATTATTTCATAAATGCAAATTAGGACCTACGTAAACCAAATCAGTCCATATATTCTTCTATGCAAGATTCCCCAGATTTTGTTTCAAAAATAATAAAAAAAATTTAATTTAATAATAATAATAATAATAATAATAATAATAATAATAATAATAATAATAGTAATAATAATAATAATAATAATAATAATAATAATAATAATAATAATAATAATAATAGTAATAATAATAATAATAATAATAATAATAATAATAATAATAATAATAGTAATAATAATAATAATAATAATAATAATAATAATAATACTCTTTATTTCTTTACGGTTACATAATATAATTGATGCAGGAATAGTTGATTTTTTCGACATTATAGGAAATTCCTGGTTATGTGAAGTATTTAGAAGAAATGGTTATATCTATGACTAAAATTTTTCTAAGGGTGGACCAGTAAGCCAGTGGAAGGCCTCGGTCAGGTGACCAAAAGGTCCAACGGCGGGTCATCATCTGAGTCCCACTTCAGGAAACACTTGTCCTGTTTCCTGACAAACCTAACCTAATCTAATCTAACCTAATCTAATCTAATCTAACCTAACCTAACCTAACCTAACCTAACCTAACCTAACCTAACCTAACCTAACCTAACCTAATCTAACCTAACCTAATCTAACCTAACCTAGTCTAATCTAACCTAACCAAATCTAATCTAATCTAATCTAAGCTAAGCTAATCTAATCTAACCTAACCTAACCTAACGTAACCTAACCTAACCTAGTCTAGCCTAATCTAACCTAACCTAACAAACCTTACCTAACCTAACCTAACCTAACCTAACCAAGTCTAATCTAACCTAACCTAATCTAATCTAATCTAATCTAAGCTAATCTAATCTAACCTAACCAAACCTAACCTAATCTAATCTAATCTAATCTAAGCTAATCTAATCTAACCTAACCAAACCTAACCTAACCTAATCTAATCTAACCTAATCTAACCTAACCTAACCTTACCTAATATAACCTAACCTAACCTAACCTTACCTAAAGTATTTATGGCAACCTTAAGATTTCATAAATACAGACATTTGTAAGGTTAAGTTAGTTTAATTGAATGTTAATGTTTATAATCCCTGACATAATTAGTCTATATAGAATTTACATCAGATGAAGATAGTCAATTGTTTATACATAATGGAGAGCAATCAATAAACATTCATAATTGTAGGCTTCCCTAAGACAGTTGGCCCCCACTTATACGGCAGGTTAGGTTCCAGGGTGTTCCACTTTACGGCTATTTCCGCCGTAAAGTGGAACACCCCTTTTTTTTATTAATGTATACAAATGCTAGATAACAAGTTTACACTAACATATTTTAGCAATTGAACTAGCCTGGTTGATCAGGCTTTGATCCACCAGGAGGCCTGGTTACAGACCGGGCCGCTGGGGCGTTGACCCCCGGAACTCTCTCCAGGTAAACTCCAGGTAAGCATTAAAAAACAATAAAAAGAAGTAGAATACACATATAGTACACTCATTACTTACCTTAAAATATTTGTAGTCTTAATGTAGGGTGAGAGGTGAGTAAAGGAGATAAAACGAATTAAAGAGAGAGAGAGAGAGAGAGAGAGAATGAGTAAATAAGAGAGGACAGAGATGTGGAGAATATAAACAGATGTACACGTCTGGTTTTGGCTCATACAGGTTTGTATTATACCATAATACAAACACTCTACATTGTGTACAAGTTGTACACTTATAACGATAAATATTTCCAGAGTACACACTGTATTGGCTCCAGTGAGACATATAAATTATATAATATGCAAATAATTAATTAATGCATCGTACTTTGTATTTAGTTTAATTCTATTAACATGTAAAACTTATCTGAGAAAGTTAGAACCTAGAACTTGTTTAGAGGTAAAGAACGAAAGGTATAATAGTGACTGGAACAATACGCAAATAACCCATTTACAAAGATTTTAGGTCTTGTGTACTATTCCAGTTGTGGTCAGTAGGTAAACGAACGTAATGTTCACTCACAGAATGTGAGGCTGCCTAATCAATCTAAAAACAAATCTAGCTCCTAGTAGGATAAATAACTAATTTGACATGTTTCTAAGGATGTTCCGGATCGCTGATGATGACGGAAGTCGTACTCTGAACCAAGAGGAACTAGGCGAGGCCATTCACAACTTCGGACTGCACTTGGATGATGAGGAAGTGGGTGAGATCTTCTCCACCATGGATGAGGACGGTACTGGAACCATCAACTATGAAGAGTTCCTCGATAAACTTAGGGTAATGTGCTTACTTTAATATAGAAGTAATGCAATTGGTTTATAACCCAGAGTTCCGGGATCCGGAGCTTATCTTCTTGATTTGCCGTTACTCTCCCGGCCCGGGTCTTTTCCATATGGTGACCCGGCCTTGGCTCCCTCTCTTGGGAGTGTCTGAGACCTGTTTGCCATGGGATGAGGTACAAGTACCTCCTCATCTTCTGGGACCAACTGTCCCCAGGCCTAATCCCATTTCCCGTCCTCACAGGGCTCGTAGGGAGAAGCTAGGCCTCTGGTCTGTCATCTTCCCCAAGGGGGCTCGTGGGAGTGACAGTATCGTGAACTGCAGGTGATAACAAGTTGTGTATTAGGTGAGTGTTGTGCACTGCGTCCAGGGGTGTTGTGCACTGCGTCCAGGGGTGTTGTGCACTGCGTCCAGGGGTGCTGTGCACTGCGTCCAGGGGTGTTGTGCACTGCGTCCAGGGGTGTTGTGCACTGCGTCCAGGGAACGATGCAACGTGTTGACAAGTATCCTTAAACTTACTATCGTTATTCAAATAGCAGTAAATTAATCCACTGCCGAGGGTGACATCCAGTGTTGGATGCGACGTATGGATGAGTCTCCGTACACTTGTCCCTGGGGTGAGTTGGCTGTTGTGGGTGACATCCTGGGCAGGGTGAGGCGCATAGAGAAATCTCCTGCTGAGGATTGCATCTTAGGGAAGGGGAGATGAATGGGTAAATCTCCATATACCCTCTACCCGCCCCTGTTCACCTAGCAGTAAATAGGTATCTGGGTGTTAGTTGACTGTTGTACCTGGAGTTTACCTGGAGAGAATTCCGGGGGTCAACGCCCCCGCGGCCCGGCTTGTGATCAGGCCTCATGGTAGATCAGAGCCTGATCAACCAGGCTGTTACTGCTGGCTGCACGCAATCCTGGTCAGGAACCGACTTTAGGTGCTTGTCCAATGCCTGCTTGAAGACTGCCAGAGGTCTGTTGGTAATCACCCTTATGTATGCTGGGAGGCAGTTGAACAGTCTCGGGCCCCTGACACTTATTGTATGGTCTCTTAACGTGCTAGTGACACCCGTGCTTTTCATTTGGGGGATGTTGCATCGTCTGCCAAGTCTTTTGCTTTCGTAGTGAGTGATTTTCGTGTGCAAGTTCGGTACTAGTCCCTCTAGGATTTTACAGGTGTATATAATCATGTATCTCTTCCGCCTGCGTTCCAGGGAATACAGGTTCAGGAACCTCAAGCTCCGTGAAGGTTCTCTGTCAGCAATTTCACCTGCCTTGAATACATGTAAGTCCCCTTACAAGTTTTTTCCCTGTTCATTTTTATAGAGCTATATGACCCTTGTGGGTTTAGCGCTTAACTTGATAAAAAAATTTCCCTGTTTATCATGCGATAATTAGGTACCTGGGTGTTAGTCGAATTATGTGGATAGAATTCTTGCCAGAGTGAAACGTGTGGACAAGTTTCCGTCCACCTACTGTCTCTCTTCACCTAGCAGTAAATAGGTACTAGGGTGTTAAGTGTCTGCTAGGGTGGCATTCTGGGTAGGATGTGAATGAACAAGCCTTCATACACCTACTGCCCCTGCTCACCTCAAAGAAAATAGGCACCAGGGTGTTAGGGGAATGTTGAGGGTGGAATCCCGGAAAGAGTAAGGCGTAGGAGCAGGTCTTTTTGCACCTTATGTCCATCTTCTCCCAGCAGTAAATAGGTAGCGGGGTGTTAGCTGAATATTATGAAGGGTGTCCTGAGCAGGGTGAGACGTATGAACAAATCTCCCAATACCTGTTGGCCCTATTTACCTAGCAGTAAATAGGTACCTGGGTGCTAGTTGACTCTTGAAGGTTGCATCCTGGGCAGTGTTACTTATGAACATGTCTTCTTGCACACACACTGTTCAGGATGAAATATATGGGCAAAATTAATTGTACCTGCTTTCCCTGTTCACCTAGCAGGAAATAGGTACATGGATATTAGTCGTCTATTGTGGGTGGCATCCTAGGCAGAGTTTCCTTACACCTACTTCCCTATACAGATGTTAGTTCACAGATGTGAGATGCATCCTGGACAGAGCGAGACGTAGGAGAAATGTTTCTTACACCTGCTTCCATTCTTCACGTTGCAGTAAATAGGTACCTAGGTATTAGCCGACTGTTCTGTTACCATCATAGGCAAGGTGAGACGAAACAAGTGTTTCCTGACGCTGGACATAGTCATATAATTACCCGCCATTGGAGCTTATGGTCATCTGACCGAGGCCTTCCGCTGGCTCACCTGTCCACCATTCTTCTTATGGCGATAAATGGTATAAAATATTTATACAATGGAAAAATAGATGTATCAATAAAGAAACGCATTACACTGCATTTGTGTCTAAGTTTCCAAGGTGAGAAATATGGATAAGTCTCCCTTTTATCCCTGTTTATCACGCATTAGTTACTTGGATGTTAGTCGATTGCTGTGGATGGCATCCTGGGCAGGCTGAGATGTATGCGTTAGTCTCTTATACACGTGATGTCCTTTACGTAGCTGTAAATAGGTACTGTTGTGGGTGGCATACTGAGTATTGTAAGATGTATCAGCAAGTCTCTACATCTGAGGTCTTTGTTCGTGTTGAGGTAAATAGGTACCTGGGGTTTAGTCAGCAATTGTAGGTGGCATCCCGTGCAGAGTGAGACTAATTAGCAAGTGTCCTCACACCTGATCTTATTCATGTAGCAGTAAATAGGTACTTAACTGCTAGGCAATGGTTTTGGGTGGCATCCTGTAGTGCGTGAGACATTGGTTCAAAATTTCCTTACATCTGCTTTCCCTGATCACAAAGCAGAAAGCAGGTGGCATCCTGGGCATTGTGAGTCATATGGGCAGATGTCATTACATCTGCTGTACCATTTCATATTAAGAACGTGTTAGTTGACTGTTGTTGGTGGCATCCTAGGCACGGTGAGACCAATGTGTACGTCTTCCTTCACCTACTGCCCCTGTTTACCTAGCAATAAACAAGAAAGTGGATAAATATACAGGAATGAACATGGACTCTATAGTCCTGACTGGTAGCAGCAGGTTCAGTGCTGCACCACTGAACCACGAGGCTTCTGAGACATGTTAGAGGTCACTGGCTGTGACCCAAGTGACCTTCCCACAGACCCAGAATAGTACATCTATTCTCATACCCTCCAGTACTTTTCAGTGACCTTCGATACAGAAATACCATGGAAGTGTTGTCTGTAAAGCATTCCTATTGCAAGCCTCTTAGCTCAGTGGTACAGCGCTGGACCTGCTATTTGTCAGGACCATGGTTCGACTCCCGATCCATTATTCAGTTTATTCATTGACAGTCGTTCATTACGACTTTCCTTGAGTTCAGGTACCTAGAATTTTGCTAACAGGTGAGAGTGGTATTCAGTGGATGGTAAGGCATATAGGCAACATTCCTTGCTCATACTGTATACCTTGCAGGAAATAGGTGGCATCCTGGGGGGGTGAGACTTATAAGCAAATCTCTCACGAGCCACCCCTATTCACTTAGCAGTAAATAGGTGCATGAGTGTTAATCGTCGGCAGCAGGTGGCATCCTGAACAAGGCGATACGGCTGGACAAATCTTACATCCGCTGCACCTGTTCACTAAGCATTATTAGGTACTTAGGTGATATGATAAATGGTTTAAAACCGACAAGTTGAAGATTGAGACACATATCCAACATATGGGAATCTTTATTAAGGAAACGTTTCGCCACACAGTGACTTCATCAGTCCAATACAAATCAGGAAGGTGTAAAGAGAGGAGGACTTTGAGATCAGACACTGCGTCATCATGGGATCTTGATACAAAGAATTCTTTAACACTTGTCCAACGTTTGGACGAAGACCAACTTCGACTAGTGGATGGTACTACTATGACCCCGCCTCCTCCTGCTTCACCTCACCTGACTACTTCATGGTACTACTATGACCCCGCCTCCTCCTGCTTCACCTCACCTGACTACTTCGACTAGTGGATGGTACCACTATGACCCCGCCTCCGCCTGCTTCACTTCACCTGACTACTTCGACTAGTGGATGGTACCACTATGACCCCGCCTCCTCCTGCTTCACCTCACCTGACTACTTCGACTAGCGGATGGTACTACTATGACCCCACCTCCTCCTGCTTCACCTCACCTGAATACTTCGACTAGTGGATGGTACCACTATGACCCCACCTCCTCCTGCTTCACCTCACCTGACTACTTCGACTAGTGGATGGTACTACTATGACCCCGCCTCCTCCTGCTTCACCTCACCTGACTACTTCGACTAGTGGATGGTACCACTATGACCCCACCTCCTCCTGCTTCACCTCACCTGAATACTTCGACTAGTGGATGGTGCTACTATGACTCCGCCTCCTCCTGCTTCACCTCACCTGACTACTTCGACTAGTGGATGGTACCACTATGACCCCGCCTCATCCTGCTTCACCTCACCTGACTACTTCGACAAGTGAATGGTACCACTATGACTCTGCCTCCTTCTGCTTCACCTCACCTGAATACTTCGACTAGTTGATAGTACCACTATGACCCCGCCTCATCCTGCTTCACCTCACCTGACTACTTCGACAAGTGAATGGTACCACTATGACTCCGCACCTCACCTGAATACTTCTAGCCACTATCCCCGCCTCATCCTTCACCTCACCTGACTACTTCGACAAGTGAATGGTACCACTATGACTCTGCCTCCTTCTGCTTCACCTCACCTGAATACTTCGACTAGTTGATAGTACCACTATGACCCCGCCTCATCCTGCTTCACCTCACCTGACTACTTCGACAAGTGAATGGTACCACTATGACTCCGCCTCCTCCTGCTTCACCTCACCTGACTACTTCGACTAGTGGATGGTACCACTATGACCCCGCCTCCGCCTGCTTCACCTCACCTGACTATTTCGACTAGTGGATGGTACCACTATGACCCCACCTCCTCCTGCTTCACCTCACCTCACTACTTCGACTAGTGGATGGTACCACTATGACCCCGCCTCCTCCTGCTTCACCTCACCTCACTACTTCGACTAGTGGATGGTACCACTATGACCCCGCCTCCGCCTGCTTCACCTCACCTCACTACAGTATATAAGCCACGTCTACGGCCCTATGCTCTACATTCTACAAGATTGATGGACTGAACACATCGACTCCAGGTTGAGGGACTGATTACCTCAAACTCCTCCTCTCCTTACACATTTCAGATTTTTATTGGACTGATGAAGCCACTGTGTGGCGAAACGTTTCTTCAGTAAAGATTCCAATATGTTGCATAAGTGTCTCAAACTTCAACTTAGTTGAAGGGTAACATCCCGGACCAGGTGAGATAATAGGCAATTCTCCATCCACGTCTTTAATAATTTATCTTATTTTTTGATAAATTTCCAGTGATTCTACACTGTTTATTTCCCAAATCATTCCAGTGGTCGCCCACCTTGTTTACAAAAGAATGTAAGAAAGAAGGAGCACTGCAGCAGGCCTACTGGCCCATGCAAGGCAAGTCCAGTGGTAGTAGTAGTAGTAGTAGTAGTAGTAGTAACAAAAATAATACAATATGGAAGAGCAAACACTGAGTGAACACTGAAACAAGCTGCCTCTTTCCAGTCTATATTTGTCCAACCTATTTTTATGTTACCCAAGTAATAGCTTTTATATCCTTTTACTCATGTACGAATTAATTGCTCTTCCATATTGTATTATTTTTGTTACTACTACTACTACTACTACCACTACTACTACTACTACTACTACTACTACTACTACTACTACTACTACTACTACCACTACTACTACTACTACCACTAGTGAAAATCGAAATGTTACCTCACTAGTATTGCACCTCACTCTGAGCCTTTATATACCCTCTGTGTCCATGTATTGTTTGTAATGGCTTGATAAAGCTCCTGGAGAGCGAAACGTTGCCACAATAAATGTCACATTAGTTGCACTTGTGTCCTTTTACTTTACATATTGTCGGTAATTCTACCAACTTTATTACAAGGCAAGTCCAGTTCTCCTACCGGTTTAAGCTAATGCCTTGACCTTGTCAGGTCAGCCACATTTCGATGATAATCGTTCCAGTGTTCCTTCAGTTCCATTTTTCCTCAGTTCATATTTACTGCAGTTGGTAAGTTATCATATTCATCAATTTTCTAATGTCCCTTCACACCCTTGTACGTGGCTATCATGTCCCTTCGCTCCCTTGTACGTGGTTATCATGCCCCTTCACACCCTTCACGAGGTAATCATGTCCCTTCACAACCTTGTACGTGGCTATCATGTCCCTTCACAACCTTGTACGTGGTTATCATGTCCCTTCACAACCTTGTACGAGGTAATCATGTCCCTTCACAACCTTGTACGTGGTTATCATGTCCCTTCACAACCCTGTACGAGGTTATCATGTCCCTTCACACCCTTTACGAGGTTATCATGTCCCTTCACAACCTTGTACGTGGCTATCATGTCCCTTCACAACCTTGTACGTGGCTACCATGTCCCTTCACAGCCTTGTACGAGGTTATCATGTCCCTTCACAACCTTGTACGTGGTTATCATGTCCCTTCACAACCCTGTACGAGGTTATCATGTCCCTTCACAACCTTGAACGTGGCTATCATGTCCCTTCACAACCTTGTACGTGGCTATCATGTCCCTTCACAACCTTGTACGTGGTTATCATGTATCTTCACAACCTTGTACGAGGTTATCATGTCCCTTCACAACTTTGTACGAGGTTATCATGTCCCTTCACAACCTTGTACGAGGTTATCATGTCCCTTCACAACCTTGTACTTGGCTATCATGTCTCTTCACAACCTTGTACGTGGCTATCATGTACCTTCACAACCTTGTACGTGGCTATCATATCCCTTCACAACCTTGTACGTGGCTATCATGTCCCTTCACAACCTTGTACGTGGCTATCATGTCCCTTCACAGCCTTGTACGTGGTTATCATGTCCCTTCACAACCTTGTACGTGGTTATCATGTCCCTTCACAACCCTTTACGAGGTTATCATGTCCCTTCACAACCTTGTACATGGCTCCCTTCACAACCTTGTACCTGTCCCTTCACAACCTGGCTATCATGTCCCTTCACAACCTTGTACGTGGCTATCATGTCCCTTCACAACCTTGTACGTGGTTATCATGTATCTTCACAACCTTGTACGAGGTTATCATATCCATTTACAACCTTGTACGTGGTTAGCATGTCCCTTCACAACCTTGTACGAGGTTATCATGTCCCTTCACAACCTTGTACGTGGCTATCATGTCCCTTCACAACCTTGTACGTGGCTATCATGTCCCTTCACAACCTTGTACGTGGCTATCATGTCCCTTCACAACCTTGTACGTGGCTATCATGTCCCTTCACAACCTTGTACGTGGCTATCATGTCCCTTCACAACCTTGTACGTGGCTATCATGTCCCTTCACAACCTTGTACGTGGCGTATCATGTCCTCTTGTACGTGGATATCACAACCTTGTACGTGGCTATCATGTCCCTTCACAACCTTGTACGTGGCTATCATGTCCCTCCACAACCTTGTACGTGGCTATCATGTCCCTTCACAACCTTGTACGTGGCTATCATGTCCCTTCACAACCTTGTACGTGGCTATCATGTCCCTTCACAACCTTGTACGTGGCTATCATGTCCCTTCACAACCTTGTACGTGGCTATCATGTCCCTTCACAACCTTGTACGTGGCTATCATGTCCCTTCACAACCTTGTACGTGGCTATCATGTCCCTCCACAACCTTGTACGTGGCTATCATGTCCCTTCACAACCTTGTACGTGGCTATCATGTCCCTTCACAACCTTGTACGTGGCTATCATGTCCCTTCACAACCTTGTACGTGGCTATCATGTCCCTCCACAACCTTGTACGTGGCTATCATGTCCCTTCACAACCTTGTACGTGGATATCATGTCCCTTCACAACCTTGTACGTGGCTATCATGTCCCTCCACAACCTTGTACGTGGCTATCATGTCCCTTCACAACCTTGTACGTGGCTATCATGTCCCTCCACAACCTTGTACGTGGATATCATGTCCCTTCACAACCTTGTACGTGGCTATCATCTCCCTTCACAACCTTGTACGTGGCTATCATGTCCCTCCACAACCTTGTACGTGGCTATCATGTCCCTCCACAACCTTGTACGTGGCTATCATGTCCCTTCACAACCTTGTACGTGGCTATCATGTCCCTCCACAACCTTGTACGTGGATATCGTGTCTCGCCTTTTCCTCCTTCTATTGTGGTCAACTACTCTTTTAAACCTGATGGGGATGATATGTTGAGATGTAGGCACATTAATTTTCACTTCAACTCTGCTCTCTCTCCCACAGCCTGAAATGACGGAGGAACGCAAGGCTGTGGTGGCGGAGGCTTACAGTGTCCTGGATGAGTCTGGAGACGGAGTGGTTACCTTGGAGGATCTTAAAGACAAATACGATGCCTCGGGACATCCTAGCGTCCTGGCTGGAGAAGCTACCGAGGATGATATCCTTCTTAAGTTTCTGGGAAGGTTTGAGGGTAACACCAAGGAAGATGGAAAGGTGAAGTGTGCAAAGAACAGAGAGAGAGAGAGAGAGAGAGAGAGAGAGAGAGAGAGAGAGAGAGAGAGAGAGAGAGAGAGACAGACAGACAGACAGACAGACAGACAGAGGGAGGGAGATACAAACAGACAGAAGACAGACAGACAGACAGAAGACAGACAGAGAGTCTAAGCACTTAACACCCACTCCGCTAGCACCTCCTAGTTCCATACATTTGCGTGAGACTTATCATACCTATTATTAAAGCTATTTATGGATCCTACCTCGACATTTTCGCTGACTAGGTCATTCCTTTTCTTGACTACTCTAAAACTAAAGAAATATTTCCTAAAATCTTTTTGAATCATCTGTGTTTTCAATTTTCAACTGTTTCGCCGAGTGTCTCACACCCGCCTTGAGAAAAGACTCGCCCTGACTACCATGTCAGTTCCTCTCAGTATTTTGTACGTCATAATCATATCACTTCTAGGCCTTCTGTCCTCTGGTAATGTTGGGTTTAGCTCCTCACACCCTTCACCTCTGTAACTAAATTCGATGCAAAGGCGTCCCACTGCGGTATGAAGGAGTATCTGTGATCTTTCACCCTCCCCCTTTTTTCTCTCTCAACTCTCCTGTCCCAGGAAGGATATATGTACGTGTAGTATTTCTGTTCATTTTCCGTACTGTTCCTGAATTGGCATTGTTCTTGATTTTACTGAAAATACCTCCTTGCAAATACTGCTCTGTGTGTGTGTGTGTGTGTGTGTGTGTGTGTGTGTGTGTGTGTGTGTGTGTGTGTGTATACTCACCTAATTGTACTCACCTAATTGTGGCTGCAGGGGTCGAGACTCAGCTCCTGGCCCCGCCTCTTCACTGATCTCCACTAGGTCCTCTCCCTCTCTGCTTCCTGAGCTTTGTCATACCTCTTCTTAAAACTATGTATGGTTCCTGCCTCCACTACTTCACTTGCTAGGCTATTCCACTTGCTGACAACTCTATGACTGAAGAAATACTTCCTAACGTCCCTGTGACTCGTCTGAGTCTTCAGCTTCCATTTGTGACCCCTTGTTTCTGTGTCCCCTCTCTGGAACATCCTATCTCTGTCCACCTTGTCTATTCCCCGCAGTATCTTGTATGTCGTTATCATGTCTCCCCTGACTTTTCTGTCCTCCAGTGTCGTCAGTCCGATTTCCCTCAACCTTTCCTCGTACGACATTCCCTTGAGCTCTGGGACTAGCCTTGTTGCAAACCTTTGTACTTTCTCTAACTTCTTGACGTGCTTGACCAGGTGTGGGTTCCAGACTGGTGCTGCATACTCCAATATGGGCCTAACATACACAGTGTACAGTGTCTTGAACGATTCCTTATTAAGGTATCGGAACGCTATTCTCAGGTTTGCCAAGCACCTGTATGCTGCAGCAGTTATTTGGTTGATGTGTGCCTCCGGTGACGTGCTCGGTGTTATGGTCTCCCCAAGGTCTTTCTCCCTGAGTGAGGTCTGTAGTCTTTGTTCACCTAGCCTATACTCTGTGGTCTTCTTTGCCCCTCCCCAATCTTCATGACTTTGCATTTGGCAGGATTGAATTCGAGAAGCCAGTTTCTGGACCACAAGTCCAGCCTGTCCAGGTCTCTTTGCAGTCCTGCCTCATCCTCATCCGATTTAATTCTTCTCATTAACTTCACATCATCTGCGAATAGGGACACTTCAGAGTCTATTCCTTCCGTCATGTCGTTCGCATATCAAAAATAGCACTGGTCCTAGAACTGACCCCTGTGGGACCCCGCTCGTCACAGGCGCCCACTGTGATACCTCTTCACGTACCATGACTTGTTGCTGCCTCCCTGTCAGGTATTCCCTGATCCATTGCAGTGCCCTCCCTGTTATATGCACCTGATCCTCCAGCTTCTTCACTAATCTCTTGTGGGGAACTGTGTCAAAGACCTTCCTGCAGTCTAGGAAAACGCAATAAACCCACCCCTCTCTCACGTGTCTTACTTCTGTTACCTTGTCATAAAACTCCAGGAGGTTTGTGACACAGGATTTGCCTTCCATGAACCCATGCTGGTTTTCATTTATAATCTTGTTCCTTTCCAGGTGTTCCACCACTCTCCTCCTGATAATCTTCTCCATGACTTTGCACACAATACATGTCAGAGACACAGGTCTGTAGTTTAGTGCCTCGTTTCTGTTTCCTTTCTTATATATGGGGACTACATTTGCTGTCTTCCATTTCTCAGGTAGTTGCCCAGTTTCAAGGGATGTGTTGAAGATTGTGGTTAGGGACACGCACAGCATCTCTGCTCCTTCTCTTAGGATCCATGGGGAGATGTTTTCTGGTCCCATCGCCTTTGAGGTATCAAGGTCACTTAGCAGCTTCTGCACCTCCTCCTCAGTTGTTCGTATGTCCTCCAACACTTGTTGGTATATTCCCTCTTGATGTTCCCTTCTGTGCTGTCTTCCCACAGCCCTTCCTGTCTCTACTATGAAAACTTCCTTAAATCTCCTGTTCAGCTCCTCACATACCTCCTGATCATTTCTTGTGAGTTCTCCACCTTCTGTCCTAAGTCTGATCACCTGGTCTTTGACTGTTGTCTTCCTCCTGATGTGGCTATACAACAGTTTCGGGTCAGTCTTGATTTTTCGATGCTATGTCATTTTCATACTGTCGCTGGGCCTCCCTCATTACCTGTGCCTACTCGTTCCTGACTCTGCGATTGATCTCCCTATTTTCGTGTGCTCTCTGCCTTTTGTACTTTTTCCATTCTCTATTGCACTTTGCTTTTGCCTCCTTACACCGTCGGGTAAACCAGGGGCTCGTTCTGGTCTTCCCATTGTTTCTGTTGCCCATGGGAATAAACCTTTCCACTGCCTCCTTGCATTTTGTTGTTACATATTCCATCATTTCGTTTACTGGCTTTCCTGCCAGTTCTCTGTCCCACTGGACCTCCTGCAGGAAGTTCCTCAACCCTATGTAGTCCCCTCTTTTATAGTCAGGCTTTTCCCATTCTACTCCTGTTATTCTCTCCACTTGCAACTCTACTATGTATTCAAAGCACAGAACCACGTGGTCGCTAGCTCCTAGGGGACTCTCATACTTGATGTCCTCAATGTCTGAACTGCCCAGGGTGAACACAAGGTCCAATCTTGCTGGTTCATCCTCCTCTCTCACTTTGGTAGTGTCCTTAACATGTTGGTGCATGAGGTTTTCCAGCACCACCAACATCCTGGCTCTCCATGTTTAGGTACCCACATGTGGCTCCAGGTTTTCCCAGTCAATCTCCCATTGGTTGAAATCCCCCATAACCAGCAACTTTGCTCTGCTGGAGTGAGCTCTTCTTGCCACCTCAGCAAGTGTGTCCACCATTGCTCTGTTGCTCTCTTCATATTCCTCTCTTGGCCTCCTGCAGTTCTGTGGTGGATTATACATCACTGCAATGACCACTTTGTGTTCCCCAGACTGAAGTGTACCTACTATGTGTGTTTGTGTATGTTTGTGTGTGTGTGTGTGTTTGTGTGTGTTTTGTGTGTTTTGTGTGTGTGTGTGTTTGCGTGTTTTAAACTACATGTGTTTAGCTCTTCTTTACTCTATTGCAGTATTTTATTATCACTGTGTTTCTCCCCATCCCAAAAAATTGTCCGGAAGGGTGATAAAGCATCCTTAGGAATGGCAGGAAATCAGGTATAATGGAAGAGGAGAGAATCTCCAATTGATAAATAACCAAGAACCCTTCAAAAACTTCAAGGCAACCCATTAGAAACAGTAAAAATGGCTCTTGGAGGTAATGAAAATAATGGCTGACTAATTACTTATCCTCTCATTATTATTATTATTAATAATAGTAATAGTTGTATCAATAGTTTGGATGTCTCATAAATCCATAACGTATTTCTTCTTTGCAGCTGACCAAAGAGGAGTTTATGGATTACTACTCCGGGATCAGCAAATCTATAGATGATGACGACTACTTTGTCGAGGTCGTCAAGAAAGCTTGGAAACTATAGACTACCAGTATTATTATTCTGAGGTGTTGGGCAGCCGGGACTGAATATTCAGAAGATTACACTAGCATGGGTCCATGGATATGGGGACCAAGTTCCTGGACCTGTTGTGTTATTGTAAGCTTTTGACTACTGCCCATAGGGTGGGTGTGTGTATGGTGACTACCACCCATGCCATAGGTATGGATGATTATCTCCAACACCATCTTTAAGAGGTACATAATAAGCTTCACAAACTGAACGTATTACTGGCCCTTTAACTAATCGGTCAGTCCACGACAAGTGGCTTCGTGTGTATGCTGAGGTCTGTTCCACCATATTCACGGAGATCCTGAACCATATCAGTAACAGGTTTCTAATTCGTGGCATTAGTGGGGTTTCTAATTAGCAGCATTAGTAAGGTTACTTGTTCATGTTATTAGGTGGGTTAATAATTTGCATAATTAGCAAGGTTCATAATTCATATAATTAAGAGGGTTCCTAATTCATGGAATTAGCGGAGTTGCTAGTTCGTGGTACTAGTGGAGTTAAGTTATGGAAACGGCGGGGTTCCTAATTTATAGAATTAATTGGACTCCTTATTCATAGCATTAGCAAGGTTCCTATTAAGTGGAATCAGCGAGGTTCCTAATTCAGAGTTCTATTGCCAATTCTTCACTAATGGGTAACCCACGAGTAAATGTAAATTCATGGATGTGTCAGAAAGAGAAAATTGCCGTCCCAAGAAGTCTCAGACTGGCACAGATATTCTGTAAATTAATATTTCAATACTTCCATAGTGAAAGCAGATATTTTCGGTAAGTGTTGAGCCCATAAGCACGATACAACACTTGTTATATAGACAGGTTTTGTATCATTCGTAAGACCTCGTGAATTTATGGTGACCTATTGCATTACATTCACTGGAGAAATAAATCAGTCAGTGGGATGGGAGTAAATCAGATTAAGTCCAAGTGAAAAGAAACTCCATTATTTTGGATCAAGAGCCCCTTACCAGGCCTTGATCCACTGTCTCCATGAGGGAACTGTGAAAAATAGTCTTCACAGTTAGAGTAGTAATTAATATTGGAGAACAAGTGCCACTGAGGAAAATACATTACCTAATATCAGAGAGAAAACTAACAACGACCTCTTGGAAAGTTCCCTCAAGTTGTCAATACAAAATTTATTATTTAACTGATGATAAAACAGATAAAGAACAGCATCGTTGTGAAATTCTTCTTTGATTCAAGCATAAATGTCTGTGTGTCACGCGCTTCTTGCTAAACCCACGACATACTGAGACACACTGTTCACAGTACGGGACATACAGTGCCTTCTCAAAGGTCAGCAATAAAAAGTGTTTCTTATTTCAAAGATACACGGAGGATGAGGAACGCAGGAACTGGCTCGGTAAGCTTGGGTATGACATGACTTAAACAACTCAACGAGCAAGAAAGAAGTGTCAGTGAGATCGGAAGTGTCTTCGGCGAGTTTGAGTTTGAAGTTGGGAACGTAATTTTTTACATTACAAAATATAATTCAAGTTTCCAATGATTACCATGAACGAATCTTTCTGGTACACTAGACGCAACTCTGCGTTCGCTAGTTATCAAAAGAAATTTAAATAGGAATATGAGGCCTTATCGATTTTGAGAAACAATGGGTAATAAATTTTTAGGACGTTCGAAATCTTGAGTCGGGATAACTAGAGGCTGTTGGAGGTAGAGTTAATGACTAGTGGCTGCTGAAGACAGAGGTAATGACTACTGGCTGCTGAAGACAGAGGTTATGATTAGTGTTTCCTGAAGACAGAGGTAATGACTAGTGGCTGCTGAAGACAGAGGTAATGACTACTGGCTGCTGAAGACAGAGGTTATGATTAGTGTTTCCTGAAGACAGAGGTTATGATTAGTGTTTCCTGAAGACAGAGGTAATGACTACTGGCTCCTGAAGACAGAGGTTATGACTAGTGGCTGCTGAAGACAGAGGTAATGACTACTGGCTCCTGAAGACAGAGGTTATGATTAGTGTTTCCTGAAGACAGAGGTAATGACTACTGGCTCCTGAAGACAGAGGTTATGACTAGTGGCTGCTGAAGACAGAGGTAATGACTACTGGCTCCTGAAGACAGAGGTTATGATTAGTGTTTCCTGAAGACAGAGGTAATGACTACTGGCTGCTGAAGACAGAGGTAATGACTACTGGCTCCTGAAGACAGAGGTTATGATTAGTGTTTCCTGAAGACAGAGGTAATGACTACTGGCTGCTGAAGACAGAGGTTATGATTAGTGTTTCCTGAAGACAGAGGTAATGACTACTGGCTCCTGAAGACAGAGGTTATGATTAGTGTTTCCTGAAGACAGAGGTAATGACTACTGGCTGCTGAAGACAGAGGTAATGACTACTGGCTGCTGAAGACAGAGGTAATGACTGTTGGCTGCTGAAGACAGAGGTTATGATTAGTGTTTCCTGAAGACAGAGGTAATGACTAGTGGCTGCTGAAGACAGAGGTTATGACTAGTGTTTCCTGAAGACAGAGGTAATGACTACTGGCTCCTGAAGACAGAGGTTATGACTAGTGGCTGCTGAAGACAGAGGTAATGACTACTGGCTGTTGAAGACAGAGGTAATGACTGCTGGCTGCTGAAGACAGAGGTTATGATTAGTGTTTCCTGAAGACAGAGGTAATGACTACTGGCTGCTGAAGACAGAGGTAATGACTACTGGCTGCTGAAGACAGAGGTAATGACTACTGGCTGCTGAAGACAGAGGTTATGATTAGTGTTTCCTGAAGACAGAGGTTATGACTAGTGTTTCCTGAAGACAGAGGTAATGACTACTGGCTGCTGAAGACAGAGGTTATGACTACTGGCTGCTGAAGACAGAGGTTATGACTAGTGTTTCCTGAAGACAGAGGTAATGACTGCTGGCTGCTGAAGACAGAGGTAATGACTAGTGTTTCCTGAAGACAGAGGTAATGATTGCTGGCTGCTGAAGACAGAGGTAATGAGTGCTGGCTGCTGAAGACAGAGGTTATGACTAGTGTCTCCTGAAGACAGAGGTAATGACTAGTGGCTGCTGAAGAAAGAGGTAATGACTACTGGCTGCTGAAGACAGAGGTTATGACTAGTGTCTCCTGAAGACAGAGGTAATGACTGCTGGCTGCTGAAGACAGAGGTTATGACTAGTGTTTCCTGAAGACAGAGGTAATGACTACTGGCTGCTGAAGACAGAGGTTATGACTAGTGTTTCCTGAAGACAGAGGTAATGACTACTGGCTGCTGAAGACAGAGGTTATGACTAGTGTTTCCTGAAGACAGAGGTAATGACTACTGGCTGCTGAAGATAAACGTCATGACTAGTGTCTCCTGAAGACAGAGCAACATTAGTTACCTGAGAAAGAAATATGAATAAAGAAGGTAGACTTAAGCATCCACTTAGCCAACGCAGGTACACCAATCTCAGCTAAGTAGCAAATCAACGCACACGTGGCCACATTATCAGCACATATTAAAGCACCTTGGCGCACGCAAATATTCAACTCGATGCAAACATGTTTAGCAAACACCGACGGTATTACAGTATGCTTCTCTACTGAAGAATTAAGAGGCACGTAACTTTCCCTCTGTCTTCTAATAACGAACTTATTTCTCCACTATAATCTGTCTTGTCTATAATTACTATTGCATTTGCTTTGTTATATACAGTGAAATCCAGGATCTTTCCTTAATTCATGGTATAACTCAACAAATCTTTGATGACATCTCTGTTGGAGGTGATGTGAGAGGTGAGGTGTGAGTGGAGAGGTTTGACCAGAGCTCACATGTCTGTTGGAGGTGATGTGAGAGGTGAGGTGTGAGTGGAGAGGTTTGACCAAAGCTCACATCTCTGTAGGAGGTGATGTGAGAGGTGAGGTGTGAGTGGAGAGGTTTGACCAAAGCTCACATCTCTGTTGGAGGTGATGTGAGAGGTGAGGTGTGAGTGGAGAGGTTTGACCAGAGCTCACATCTCTCCAACACAACTGCCCTCAAAGATTTCTTGTTATACCATGAATTAACGACAGATCCTAGATTTCACCTTACGATACAAAACAAATACGGTACTAATTATGGGCAAGGTAGATTATAGCGGTAAAATTAAGATGATGCTGAAACAGAGAAGAACTTACGTGTTTCTTAACATTTCTGGGACTCCAACTCATCTGAAGAGAAAACAATAAATTTATATGATGAGAGGAATAATATATATATATATATATATATATATATATATATATATATATATATATATATATATATATATATATATATATATATATATATATATATATATATATAATATATATATATATATATATATATATGGAAATTATTCGCTACGAGGATGAGCACCATCGCCGGAAGGCCATAATCAGAATATTTACATAAAAGCGCTAAACCAGTAAGGGTTGTACATCATCTGGGGAATGGCAGGTAACCAGGTTTGATCCGAGGAATGGAAGGGTAGGTCCATTTTTTTTTTATCGTGATTCAAGTTATTCATGTATAAGGTGCCAAGCCAGTGTTGGCCACAGTATGAGGAATGATGGAGGCTCGAGACTCCGTCTACTAACCACAGGAGAGACATGCCCCTCACCAGCATCAAAGCACCTTGGATCAAGAGCCTCTCACCCCCCCCCTTTCCTTAAAGAGTCGAAATTTTAAAACTGAACATATAAACCTCACAAAAACGTTTCCTTGATTGACGTTTGATCCAAGGAATCGAACTTATCCTCTCTGTCCCTATGTACTGTACGACCCTACCGGGTTAGCGCTTCCTCGTGAATATAACAATCAACACAGAATCAGAATGTAACTCTTTCAATGAATTTCAATATTTTATCAATCAGCTCTAAACCCTCACGGGCAATGCGGATCAATGCTTGTATATTGAATGTTACTCTTTGTCATTACAGAGGAAAAAAATGTTCTTTAAGTTATTCGTTTTATTAAACCTCGGTGTCGAGCCTTCCCGAAATATTCTGCTTAACCAAAGGGGCGGAAGGGTAAGCCAGTGGAAGGCTTCGGTCAGGTGACCAAAAGCTCCAGGGGCGGGCCAGCATCTCAGACCGCCTCAGGAAACTGACGAACCTAACCTAAGATGATAATAACCAGAGACTTTTGTTATTAACTCTGTGTTTCTCACCTGATCAGCACTATATGACCCTTGTGGGTTTAGTGCTCATTTATGATGATAATAATAATAATCACCTTATCTTATAATAATTATTTACTGCATTTTCTGCAATTAATTTTCTTTTTCCATTTACTAATTATTACGATTATTATTATTATTATTATTATTATTATTATTATTATTTTATTATTATTATTATTATTATTATTATTATTATTATTATTATTATTATTATTATTATTATTATTATTATTATTATTATTATTATGATTATTATTATGATTATTATTATGATTATTATGATTATTATTATTATTATTATTATTATTATTATTACAATTATTATAATTATTATAGGAGATACTGTGGCCTGGTAGGAGATTCTTCACAAAGGCCCTATCAAGGGAGACACTTTGATGCTGGTGAGGGGCTCTTGATCTAGGGAATTGGATCTGTGCTCCAGTTCTCTGAATTAAGCCTGAATACCTTCCATCCCCAACCCCCTACAGGCGCTGTATAATCCTACGGGTATAGCGCTCCCCCATGATGATAATTCACAGAGGTAACTCCATACATAATCTTCAATTATCACCCCAAATCCACTGAAATTTTAAACTGTGATTATTGGTATTTATAAGCAACAATTAGAGTTGTTTGTAAGATGAACCACTTAACAAAGGCAAGTGGCACCTCTTAAGTGGCTAAGTGAATAAAGTGTTGAAGTCTAAGTGAGATTAAAGTTGATTTTGAAGTAATAATGAGCTAATTATGCAATGAATTACCAGTCTGCTTATTATTGACCAGTTTGGTCATCAAGTGGTATTCTCAGGGGCTCTTGATCCCTCAAGGTAGGTTCCTTGATGTTGGTGAGGGGCTCTTGATTTAGGGAATTGGATCTGTGCTCCAGTTCCCCGAATTAAGTCTGAATGCCTTCCACACCCCCCCCCAGGCGCTGTATAATCTTCCGGGTTTAGCGCTTCCCCCTTGATTATAATAATAATCTAACACCTGCTGTAACACCTGCTGTAACACCTGCTGTAACACCTGCTGTAACACCTGCTGTAACACCTGCTGTAACATCTGCTGTAACACCTGCTGTAACACCTGCTGTAACACCTGCTGTAACACCTGCTGTAACACCTGCTGTAACACCTGCTGTAACACCTGCTGCAACACCTGCTGCAACACCTGCTGCAACACCTGCTGCAACACCTGCTGCAACACCTGCTGCAACACCTGCTGTAACACCTGCTCTGACACCTGTTATAACACCTGCTGTGACACCTGCTGTAACACCTGCTGTGACACCTGCTGTAACACCTGCTGTGACACCTGCTGTAACACCTGCTGTGACACCTGCTGTAACACCTGCTGTAACATCTGCTGCAACATCTGCTGTAACACCTGCTGTAACACCTGCTGCAACACCTGCTGCAACACCTGCTGCAACACCTGCTGCAACACCTGCTGTAACACCTGCTGTAACACCTGCTGTAACACCTGTAACACCTGCTGTAACACCTGCTGTAACACCTGCTGTAACACCTGCTGTAACACCTGCTGTAACATCTGCTGTAACACCTGCTGTAACACCTGCTGTAACACCTGCTGTAACACCTGCTGTAACACCTGCTGCAACACCTGCTGTAACACCTGCTGTAACACCTGCTGTAACACCTGCTGCAACACCTGCTGTAACACCTGCTGTAACACCTGCTGTAACATCTGCTGTAACACCTGCTGTAACACCTGCTGTAACACCTGCTGTAACACCTGCTGTAACATCTGCTGTAACATCTGCTGTAACACCTGCTGTAACACCTGCTGTAACATCTGCTGTAACATCTGCTGCAACATCTGCTGTAACACCTGCTGTAACACCTGCTGTAACACCTGCTGCAACACCTGCTGCAACACCTGCTGCAACACCTGCTGCAACACCTGCTGTAACACCTGCTGTAACACCTGCTGTAACACCTGCTGTAACACCTGCTGTAACACCTGCTGTAACACCTGCTGTAACACCTGCTGTAACATCTGCTGTAACACCTGCTGTAACACCTGCTGTAACACCTGCTGTAACATCTGCTGTAACATCTGCTGCAACATCTGCTGTAACACCTGCTGTAACACCTGCTGTAACACCTGCTGCAACACCTGCTGCAACACCTGCTGTAACACCTGCTGCAACACCTGCTCCCAGCAGGTGTGTAGAGAATTATTTTACCCCAATTTTAGGGATTAAAGTTTTTTGACAAGTAATGAAGAGGTGACATACATGTCACTTGTAAAGTGACATGCAACACGTCATGTGCAGTAATGTCTAAGTTTGTAGACAAATGGTTCAGAGAACCGACAAGTTGATAAATTAGACACATGTGCAACACTTGGGTATCTTAAATGAGGAAACGTTTCGCCACACAGTGGCTTCATCAGTCCATACAAAGGAGAATGGTGAAGAACAGGAGGAGTCTGAGGTAATCAGTCCCTCAACCTTGAGTCGATGTGATCATCTTTCCAAGACTGACTGATCACATCGACTCAAGGCTGAGGGACTGAGTACCTCACACTCCTCCTGTTCATCATTCTCCTATGTATGGACTGATGAAGCCACTGCATGGCGAAAAGTTTCCTCAATAAAGATACCCAAGAGTTGCACATGTGTCTAATTTATCAAGGTTTCGCCAGCTTGTTGCTTTAAGGGGCAATACATGGACATACACGGAACACTGTCTACTGGAATTTTGAGGGTCGTACTGAGCCACGTGAAGAGGAATTTTGAGGGTCGTACTGAGCCACGTGAAGAGGAATTTTGAGGGTCGTACTGAGCCACGTGAAGAGGAATTTTGGGAATTTTGAGGGTCGTACTGAGCCACGTGAAGAGGAATTTTGAGGGTCGTACTGAGCCACGTGAAGAGGAATTTTGAGGGTCGTACTGAGCCACGTGAAGAGGAATTTTGAGGGGTCTGAGCCACGTACTGAGCCACGTGAAGAGGAATTTTGAGGGTCGTACTGAGCCACGTGAAGAGGAATTTTGAGGGTCGTACTGAGCCACGTGAAGAGGAATTTTGAGGGTCGTACTGAGCCACGTGAAGAGGAATTTTGAGGGTCGTACTGAGCCACGTGAAGAGGAATTTTGAGGGTCGTACTGAGCCACGTGAAGAGGAATTTTGAGGGTCGTACTGAGCCACGTGAAGAGGAATTTTGAGGGTCGTACTGAGCCACGTGAAGAGGAATTTTGAGGGTCGTACTGAGCCACGTGAAGAGGAATTTTGAGGGTCGTACTGAGCCACGTGAAGAGGAATTTTGAGGGTCGTACTGAGCCACGTGAAGAGGAATTTTGAGGGTCGTACTGAGCCACGTGAAGAGGAATTTTGAGGGTCGTACTGAGCCACGTGAAGAGGAATTTTGGGGGTCGTACTGAGCCACGTGAAGAGGAATTTTGAGGGTCGTACTGAGCCACGTGAAGAGGAATTTTGAGGGTCGTACTGAGCCACGTGAAGAGGAATTTTGAGGGTCGTACTGAGCCACGTGAAGAGGAATTTTGAGGGTCGTACTGAGCCACGTGAAGAGGAATTTTGAGGGTCGTACTGAGCCACGTGAAGAGGAATTTTGAGGGTCGTACTGAGCCACGTGAAGAGGAATTTTGAGGGTCGTACTGAGCCACGTGAAGAGGAATTTTGAGGGTCGTACTGAGCCACGTGAAGAGGAATTTTGAGGGTCGTACTGAGCCACGTGAAGAGGAATTTTGAGGGTCGTACTGAGCCACGTGAAGAGGAATTTTGAGGGTCGTACTGAGCCACGTGAAGAGGAATTTTGAGGGTCGTACTGAGTCACGTGAAGAGGAATTTTGAGGGTCGTACTGAGCCACGTGAAGAGGAATCGTACTGAGCCACGTGAAGAGGAATTTTGAGGGTCGTACTGAGCCACGTGAAGAGGAATTTTGGGGGTCGTACTGAGCCACGTGAAGAGGAATTTTGAGGGTCGTACTGAGCCACGTGAAGAGGAATTTTCTAAAGGCAATATAACACCTGCAGTGGTATAAACACCTGCAATGTTTCAATGCTGAGGACATAATTGTTAAAATATGTGAAATATCTGACACTGTATACTTTTATTTCACTATTCTAATGTGTGTTTTAAATAAACCATTATAACAAAAGTATCTAGCACATAACGGTATGAATTTTGTTTTCCATGTCTGAAAGATGTGAATTGTGTGCTATTGTTTGTAATTTCAGTACAATAAAAAAAGGGAAATATGATAAACTGACGTAAATCTGAAGTATCCCCAGAATAACATTACCATAAGTTGTCTCTAGTTAGGGAAGGACCTACTTCCACTGGGGAATCCCGCCTACCAGTGACTATGCCCTCGTCTGCTACACCTGACGTTACTATATAAGCGCCAGGATCCTTGCTTCTGCTTCAGAATCTCCACGACTACGGTGCTCTTCGCACCTATTCCTAGGTTGAGGGACTGATTACCTCATCTTCTGTACATAGTTCTACTGTCTTCAAGTTATGTTCTGGAATTTGTATTGATAAAGCCACTGGATGGCGAAACGTCTACAATAAAGATACCCAGATGTTGCACATGTGTCTTAATCTCATCTTGTCGGTAATATATACCATTCGTACACATTTCCATAGCTGCACCATTCATGGTATTGACTAGACGTGAGAAAGTTTTACATCCTAAGATCATCGTATTGTGGAATTGAGTTCTAATGAATCTACTAGTTATTCTAAGCATCATCAGGAATCGATTCAACTGAATGTCAACTCATCCGAACACATACAGTGTTGAAACCAATGTATTATATCTAATGAATTGAGGTGAATCTACGTAATTACATCTAATCACATCATTAGGGCCTGGAGCTCTAACTCAACACTATCAGTGAGAAGCACTTGTGAAACTACAGAAATGGCAAAATGACATTTTTATAAATATAGAATCATATATATGGACTCAATTAAACCATACCACGGGTGGGGCTTGAACCCGCGGCCAGAGACTCTCTGATCGCGGGTTCAAACCCCAACCGTGGTATGGTTTGTTTGCAATCGTGTCATTACGATTTCGTGTGTCATGAACTTAATTATTATAATAATTATGGGGCAGCGCTAAACCCGTAGGATTATACAGCTCATGTCGGTGGGGACGGAAGGTATTTAGGCTCAATTCAGGGAATTGGAGCACAGATCCAATTCCATTGGCTCCTGGAGTTCAACCCCACCAAGTGCAAAGTCATGAAGATTATGGAAGGGCAAAGAAGACTGCAGACGGAGTACAGTCTAAGGGGCCAGATCAAAAGCTCCTCACCAGCATCAACGAACCTCCCTTGAGAGGCATATATATGGACTTAAGCTATCTCGTCATAGTAATTCCAGGAATTATTTGACTGTTGTACAACCAGTAAAAAGGACACTGAAAAAGGCACCAGTATATCCCCGCTTCTATTCGTACGGCTAAAAAAAATTACCCCCTTTATTTTTGTTTTAATATAGGGATGGGGTCCACCTCTGGTGTAAATTATGGGACCCACAGCCTCGGAGAAGTGGATAAAAGGCTTCAAGGAAGAATATTTGGATTTCTTCTTGAAGCCATTTAAATATTCCACTTCCCCTACCACCCCATCTTTTAATTATTTTGTACCAATAGGTATATTTTATTAATTAATATGGTACAAAAGATTTATGAGAGGCCTGGTCACAGACCGGACCGCGGGGGCGTTGACCCCCGGAACTCTCTCCAGGTAAACTCCAGGAAATATAAGAGAGATGTTTATTAACATTTTTTGAGGTATGTATTAACTTGACATTTGTTAAGGAGAGAGGATAAACTAACCTAAAGTAACTTAACAAAACTAACATAACGAGAGGTATGTTAAAAACCCTTGGTGGGAAATCTACGTAGATGTTAACTGTAGTTAAGAGGACGTTGATGGTCTGTATTATTTCTGAAGAGAACGGGAACATGTTAATAAACGTATAGAAACGGGTTCACTCATGGCAGCTGGTCAAGGGTTCACTCATGGCACCTGGTCAAGGGTTCACTCATGGCAGCTGGTCAAGGGTTCACTCATGGCAGCTGGTCAAGGGTTCACTCATGGCAGCTGGTCAAGGGTTCACTCATGGCAGCTGGTCAAGGGTTCACTCATGGCAGCTGGTCAAGGGTTCACTCATGGCAGCTGGTCAAGGGTTCACTCATGGCAGCTGGTCAAGGGTTCACTCATGGCAGCTGGTCAAGGGTTCACTCATGGCAGCTGGTCAAGGGTTCACTCATGGCAGCTGGTCAAGGGTTCACTCATGGCAGCTGGTCAAGGGTTCACTCATGGCAGCTGGTCAAGGGTTCACTCATGGCAGCTGGTCAAGGGTTCACTCATGGCAGCTGGTCAAGGGTTCACTCATGGCAGCTGGTCAAGGGTTCACTCATGGCAGCTGGTCAAGGGTTCACTCATGGCAGCTGGTCAAGGGTTCACTCATGGCAGCTGGTCAAGGGTTCACTCATGGCAGCTGGTCAAGGGTTCACTCATGGCAGCTGGTCAAGGGTTCACTCATGGCAGCTGGTCAAGGGTTCACTCATGGCAGCTGGTCAAGGGTTCACTCATGGCAGCTGGTCAAGGGTTCACTCATGGCAGCTGGTCAAGGGTTCACTCATGACAGCTGGACAAGGGTTCACTCATGGCAGTTGGTCAAGGGTTCACTCATGGCAGGTGGTCAAGGGTTCACTCATGACAGCTGGTCAAGGGTTCACTCATGGCAGTTGGTCAAGGGTTCACTCATGGCAGCTGGTCAAGGGTTTACTCATGGCAGCTGGTCAAGGGTTCACTCATGACAGCTGGTTAAGGGTTCACTCATGGCAGTTGGTCAAGGGTACACTCAGCTGGTCAAGGGTTCACTCGTGGCAGCTGGTCAAGGGTTCACTCATGGCAGCTGGTCAAGGATTCACTCATGGCAGCTGGTCAAGGGTTCGCTCATGACAGCTGGTAAAGGGTTCACTCATGGCAGCTGGTCAAGGGTTCACTCATGACAGCTGGTCAAGGGTTCACTCAGCTGGTCAAGGGTTCACTCATGACAGCTCGTCAAGGGTTCACTCACGACAGCTGGTCAAGGGTTCACTCATGGCAGCTGGTCAAGGGTTCACTCATGGCAGCTGGTCAAGGGTTCACTCATGGCGGCTGGTCAAGGGTTCACTCAGCTGGTCAAGGGTTCACTCAGCTGGTCAAGGGTTCACTCATGGCGGCTGGTCAAGGGTTCACTCATGGCGGCTGGTCAAGGGTTCACTCATGGCGGCTGGTCAAGGGTTCACTCATGGCAGCTGGTCAAGGGTTCACTCATGACAGATGGTCAAGGGTTCACTCATGACAGCTGGTCAAGGGTTCACTGGCTCAAGGGTTCACTCATGACAGCTGGTCAAGGGTTCACTCATGGCAGCTTTCACTCATGACAGCTGAGCACTGGTCAAGGGTTCACTCATGACAGATGGTCAAGGGTTCACTCATGGCAGCTGGTCAAGGGTTCACTCATGGCAGCTGGTCAAGGGTTCACTCAGCTGGTCAAGGGTTCACTCATGGCAGCTGGTCAAGGGTTCACTCATGGCAGCTGGTCAAGGGTTCACTCAGCTGGTCAAGGGTTCACTCATGGCAGCTGGTCAAGGGTTCACTCATGGCAGCTGGTCAAGGGTTCACTCATGGCAGCTGGTCAAGGGTTCACTCATGACAGCTGGTCAAGGGTTCACTCATGACAGCTGGTCAAGGGTTCACTCATGGCGGCTGGTCAAGGGTTCACTCAGCTGGTCAAGGGTTCACTCATGGCAGCTGGTCAAGGGTTCACTCATGGCAGCTGGTCAAGGGTTCACTCATGGTCATGGCAGCTGGTCAAGGGTTCACTCATGACAGCTGGTCAAGGGTTCACTCATGACAGCTGGTCAGGGGTTCACTCATGACAGCTGGTCAAGGGTTCACTCATGACAGCTAGTCAAGGGTTCACTCATGGCAGCTCAAGGGTTCACTCATGGCTGATCAAGCTGGTCAAGGGTTCACTCATGGCTGGTCAAGCAAGGGTTCACTCATGGGTCAAGGGTTCACTCATGGTCAAGGGTTCACTCATGGCAGCTGGTCAAGGGTTCACTCATGGCAACTGGTCAAGTCAAGGGTTCACTCATGACAGCTGATCAAGGATTCACTCAGCTGGTCAAGGGTTCAGACAGCTGGTCAAGGGTTCACTCATGGCTGGTCAATGGTTCACTCAAGGGTTCACTCATGGCAGCTGGTCAAGGGTTCACTCATGGCAACTGGTCTGGTCAAGGGTTCACTCAAAAGTTCACTGCTGGTCAAGGGTTCACTCATGGCAGCTGGTCAAGGGTTCACTCATGGTCAAGGGTTCACTCATGGCAGCTGGTCAAGGGTTCACTCATGACAGCTGGTCAAGGGTTCACTCATGCTGGTCAAGGGTTCACTCATGACAGTTGGTCAAGGGTTCACTCAGCTGGTCAAGGGTTCACTCAGACAGCTGGTCAAGGGTTCACTCATGGCTAGTCAAGGGGTCTGGTCAAGGGTTCACTCAGCTGGTCAAGGGTTCACTCATGACAGTTGGTCAAGGGTTCACTCAGCTGGTCAAGGGTTCACTCATGACAGCTCAAGGGTTCACTCATGACAGCTAGTCAAGGGGTCACTCACGCTGGTCAAGGGTTCACTCATGACAGATGGTCAAGGGTTCACTCATGACAGCTGGTCAAGGGTTCACTCATGGCGGCTGGTCAAGGGTTCACTCATGGCTGCTGGTCAAGGGTTCACTCAGCTGGTCAAGGGTTCACTCAGCTGGTCAAGGGTTCACTCATGACAGCTGGTCAAGGGTTCACTCATGGCGGCTGGTCAAGGGTTCACTCATGACAGCTGGTCAAGGGTTCACTCATGGCAGCAGGTCAAGAGTTCACTCAGCTGATCAAGGGTTCACTCATGGCGGCTGGTCAAGGGTTCACTCATGGCAGCTGGTCAAGGATTCACTCATGGCAGTTGGTCAAGGGTTCACTCATGGCAGCTGGTCAAGGGTTCACTCATGGCAGCTGGTCAAGGGTTCACTCATGGCAGCTGGTCAAGGGTTCACTCATGGCAGCTGGTCAAGGGTTCTGGTCAAGGGTTCACTCATGGCAGCTGGTCAAGGGTTCACTCATGGCAGCTGGTCAAGGGTTCACTCATGGCAGCTGGTCAAGGGTTCACTCATGGCAGCTGGTCAAGGGTTCACTCAGCTGGTCAAGGGTTCACTCATGGCAGCTGGTCAAGGGTTCACTCATGGCAGCTGGTCAAGGGTTCACTCATGGCGGCTGGTCAAGGCAGCTGGTCAAGGGTTCACTTAGCTGGTCAAGGGTTCACTCATGGCAGCTGGTCACACTCAGGTGGTCAAGGGTTCACTCATGGCAGCTGGTCAAGGGTTCACTCATGGCAGCTGGTCAAGGGTTCACTCAGCTGGTCAAGGGTTCACTCATGGTCAAGGGTTCACTCAGCAGGTCAACGGTTCACTCATGGCAGCTGGTCAAGGGTTCACTCATTCACTCATGGCAGCTGGTCAAGGGTTCACTGGTCAAGGGTTCACTCAGCTGGTCAAGGGTTCACTCATGGCGGCTGGTCAAGGGTTCACTCAGCTGGTCAAGGGTTCACTCATGGCAGCTGGTCAAGGGTTCACTCATGGCAGCTGGTCAAGGGTACACTCATGGCAGCTGGTCAAGGGTTCACTCAGCTGGTCAAGGGTTCACTCAGCTGGTCAAGGGTTCACTCAGCTGGTCAAGGGTTCACTCAGCTGGTCAAGGGTTCACTCATGGCAGCTGGTCGAGGGTTCACTGATTCAGGTGGGTAACAAGAGAAGCACCGACGGTCTTGTTTAAAAACATGCTGAAATTCGCAGGTAAATGGCTAAAATAACCACTGAATATTATCTACCTAATTTTCCTTTACAGATATATACAAATGTACAGTTCCTAGCTGCTACTGCACTAATATATATATTATTTAACGTATTTCTTGTAAAGCTGCGGAGACGTCTGTGAGTGTTTGGTAATTATAATAATGTTATTGAGATAACAATGTTCATTATGTTAGTCGTGTTTTACTGTAAGTATGTACCGAGAGGTTCTCGTTTTTCGTCGTGCTTCACTGTAAGTATGTACCGAGAGGTTTTCGTTTTTAGTCGTGCTTCACTGTAAGTATGTACCGAGAGGTTCTCGTTTTTCGTCGTGTTTCACTGTAAGTATGTACCGAGAGGTTTTCGTTTTTCGTCATGCTTCACTGCAAGTATGTACCGAGAGGTTTTCGTTTTTCGTCATGCTTCACTGCAAGTATGTACCGAGAGGTTCTCGTTTTTCGTCGTGCTTCACTGCAAGTATGTACCGAGAGGTTCTCGTTTTAATCTAACTAGTAACAGGTTACTAGTCACTTGGCAGCTTGACAGTGAGGTGAACACTTCTACTGTGATACTCGACTTTCAAGGAGAGACAAGTTGCTTGAGCAGCGGGTTGTGAGGTGAATGGTGTTCCATTTTATGTCTATAATTCTTATTCGCTTCTAGGAGCGTGTCGAGGGGTCTAGTAGAGACGTTTGATAGACAATAAGGGCCTCATCTTTCCCGATAAAATTATTAAATTCGTTCAGTGTCAGGGACTTTTCGGATGGAACTTAATGGGTGTGACTGGACGACAGTTGTAACTGTCAATTACTCTTCTGGACAAACAAGAAAGGAAACACATTATACACATAGCTGATTAAAACTATGTGTCATGTGTCTCTGATGTGTCACCTCATCAAATACAAGTGGCCAAAAGTTATTAATGTGAGTGTAAGAATTACAATCACAATGTTGTTTATATATTATTAAGATTAGGTAGACAGGTAAGGGAGGGAGATGACTGTAGACAGGTGGCCCTTCACATGAGCAACTTGGGATTCCAGGTAGTTTACAGTCAACAAAACCCTCTACATACGACCTTTCCTCTCACTTCAATATTCTTTTCTTACATATAGTTGCTTGTGTTAAAAAAAGAACCGTACCACGGGTGGGGTTTGAACCCGCGGTCAGACAGTTTGTGTTGACGGAGCGGCAGATTAATTTTTTGTCTTCATCCTGGTAGTGATTGTGTATAGTTCTTTATTTTATATTATACAGTGTCCTAATGTATTAAGCATCATATAGTAGCATGTGGATAAACCACATGCTACCATATAAATGATCATGACCACTTAAAACACTGGTGATTTCCACCATTACAATGCCATCCGGACGTAGTTTATAGCGTTTCCACATTGAAACCCAAACTGGGTACCAGCAGCGGGTAACACTTGCTGCTGGTACCCAATTTGCCAGACTGAGGTGCGTGGGGAATCAGAGAATTAGGGTAAAAACAGAGGAAAATGTTCCATGATCCACGAGGGTAAACAATAGAAAGAAATATTTCGCGAATCTGGAAGCTTAGACGATGACGGGATTTAAGTCCTTGGTATTTGTCTTGTCAGTTGTTAATCATGTCTATTGATATCGTCCTGAATATCGAATAAAAACTGATATTAACAGTGCACTCTGAAGGAGGGGTGTTAATGTTGCAGTTATATAACTACAGTGTAAAGCACCCTTGTGGCAAGACAGTGATTGAGTGAATGATGGTGAAAGTTTTTCTTTATCGGGCCACCCTGCCTTGGTGGGAATCGGCCGATGTGTTCATAAATAATTAACAATATGGTCTGTCTTGATATCTTGTTTTAACAAACGTTTCTCCTTTACATCAGGCTTTCTCAATATAATTCAGAGGTGGAAACATAAACACATATGCAGTTTAATGTGATCCTTTATTGACAACGTTTCGCCCACACAGTGGGCTTTTTCAAGTCATGTAATAAAGTTGGTAGAATTACCGACAATATGTAAAGTAAAAGGACACAAGGGCAACTAATGTGACATTTATTGTGGCAACGTTTCGCTCTCCAGGAGCTATATCAAGCCGTAATGGCTTGATAAAGCTCCTGGAGAGCGAAACGTTGCCACAATAAATATCACATTAGTTGCACTTGTGTCCTTTTATTTTTCAAGTCACAAACAGATCTACCTGGGGTGGAAGGTACGGGAGTATTTATAGTCAGGTTCAGAATGTTGAGGTCAGGTGAAGAATGCTGCATCTGATGATCTACCGGGTGGGGTTATAGAGTCTTGGGTAGCTTGGCAGGGGTATTGGACAAGTTGTGAGTAGACCTTCTGCAGTGTTCTATGTTCTTATGTGGGATAGCGATGAAGAAGTTTCTTGGCGAGTGGTTCAGCTATGTTATAGAAGCCATTGTTCTGGTTGAAATTGTTGGTTATAGATATAAGCGATGATTCCAGGATTCTTCGGTATTGAGTGTTGTCTTCTGTGGCGATAAGTCTTGAGTTTCTGTAGTTAATTAAATGGTTGTGTGAATTGCGATGTTGTACACAGGCATTCCTTGTATCGTCAGTCCTGCCTGCGTATTGGTGTTCTGAAATACGTGTTTGGAGGTCTCTTGATGTTTCGCCCACGTATAATTTGTTGCAGTCATTACAAGGGATTATGTATACCCCTGCAGAGGATGGAAGCTTGTCCTGTCTACTACTGGTGATGTCCTTGATGGTCGTAGTTGTGGAGGTAGATACTTGGAATGATGTATTGGAAAAGATGTTGGAAACATGTTTGGCAATGGAGTTGGTGGGGAGGACTATGTATCTCTTCTCGGCAGTGTCTTCTCAGGGTGTGTTGAAGATGTTTAATGCCCGCCGTCTGCAGTCTCTGATGAAGTGACGAGGATAGTGGAGTTTAGAAAATACTTGTTCAATTATAGTGCATTCTTCCTCAAGGAACTCTTTGCTGCAGATTCTGAGTGCGCGCAGGAAGAAGCCTATAATTACACCACGTTTAGTTTTGGTGTCGTTGTGGGAGTAGAAGTGGAAAAGATCGTTTTGGTTGGTTGGTTTTCGATAGACTTTAAAACGAAGTTCATGGTCTTCTGTGGCGATAAGTCTTGAGTTTCTGTAGTTAATTAAATGGTTGTGTGAATTGCGATGTTGTACACAGGCATTCCTTGTATCGTCAGTCCTGCTTGCGTATTGGTGTTCTGAAATACGTGTTTGGAGGTCTCGTCAAGAGACCTCCAAACACGTATTTCACAGCATAGCCTGGCCTCTCTATGAGGAGAGGACCTCTGAGGAGAACCACTTCAGGGTCCCAGGGTACTGGAGGACCCTGGGACCCTGAAGTGGCTCCAGAAATAACAGTGGTGTAACATTGTATTAAAGGGGTTGTAATTAACGAAATTAGAGCCTCGGCTCCAGAGAAGCCAAGATTCGGTAAACACTTAAGGGCCTCGTTAATGTTTCTGAAATACCGTTATTGGTCAGTCTGACTATTGTTTCCTTCAGAGAGGGAGTGGGACAGGGATTCAAACAAAAAGCTCTTGATCCATGGACTTAGAGCTCTTCACCTCTTTCTTGGATCATTTTAATAATAAAAATTAATAATAATATATACTATTGAAAATAATTATACAGACGATACTAATAATAATACAAATAAAACAATACTTATTATTTTTGCAGTATTATTATAATTATTATATAAGATAAATATAATAATAATAATAATAATGATAATAATAATAATAATAATAATAATAGTAATAGTAATAATAATAATAATAATAATAATAATAATAATAATAATAATAATAGTAATAATAATAATAATAATAATAATAATAATAATAATAATAATAATAATAATAGTAGTAATAATAATAATAATAATAATAATAGTAATAATAATAATAATAATAATAATAATAATAATAATAATAATAATAATAATAATATTAATAATAATAATAATAATAATAATAATAATAATAATAGTAATAATAATAATAATAATAATAATAATAATAATAATAATAATAATAATCCAAATTAAACAATTATGCTAAATGCTTATAATACTGCAGAAATAATAATAATAATAATAATAATAATAATAATAATAATAATAATAATAATAATAATAATAATAATAATAATAATAGTAATAACAATATTAATAATAATAGTAATAATAGTAATAATAGTAATAATAATAATAATAATAATAATAATAATAATAATAATAATAGTAATAACAATATTAATAATAATAGTAATAATAGTAATAATAGTAATAATAATAATAATAATAATAATAATAATAATAATAATAATAATAGTAATAACAATATTAATAATAATAGTAATAATAGTAATAATAGTAATAATAATAATAATAATAATAATAATAATAATAATAACAATAATAACAATAATAACAATAATAACAATAATAACAATAATAATAATAATAATAATAATAATAATAATAATAATAATAATCTTGACAGTGTATAATTACAATAGGAAAGTTCTTGATTCACTGTTTAATTAGTGGGTTAAATAAGATGTTGAGAGTGAGGGTCATTAAGGATGGTAATGACAGTAGCATTAGCGGCGTTGAAAGGATCCCAGGAGTAATTATCTGGAGCTGACCAGATAATGGTGCCATATATTCATGTAATCACCAACCATTAGACACTTTATATTGCTTTCTTTGGTCTTCCCGGAGCCATTAAAGCCATTTATTGTGTGGTGAGCGCCGCTAGTCGAAATAAAATGGCAAGTGATGATGCCATACAAGAAATTATCTAATTTGAAATACGTTGGTGAGTGTGAGTTATCCTTGCTGCTGGTTTAATGCTGGTTTAATACTGGTTTAATACTGGTTCTGTCGTTTATCCTCTCTTGGGAGGTTCCTTGATGCTGGTTTAATACTGGTTCTCTCTTTTATCCTCTCAATGGAGGTTCCTTGATGCTGGTTTATTACTGGTTCTTTTATCCTCTCAATGGAGGTTCCTTGATGCTGGTTTATTACTGGTTCTCTCGTTTATCCTCTAAAGGGAGGCTCCTTGATGCTGGTTTAGTACTGGTTTAATACTGGTACTCTCGTTTATCCTCTCTAGGGAGGTTCCTTGATGCTGGTTTATTGCTGGTTCTCTCGTTTATCCTCTCTAGGGAGGTTCCATGATGCTGGTTTAATTCTGGTTCTCTCGTTTATCCTCTCAAGAGAGGTTCCTTGATGCTGGTTTAATTCTGGTTCTCTCGTTTATCCTCTCTAGGGAGGTTCCTTGCTTCTGGTTTAATACTGGTTCTCTCGATTATCCTCTCAAGGGAGGTTCCTTGATGCTGGTTTATTACTGGTTCTCTCTTTTATCCTTTCAATGGAGGTTCCTTGATGCTGGTTTAATTCTGGTTCTCTCGTTTATCCTCTCAAGAGAGGTTCCTTGATGCTGGTTTAATTCTGGTTCTCTCGTTTATCCTCTCTAGGGAGGTTCCTTGCTTCTGGTTTAATACTGGTTCTCTCGATTATCCTCTAAAGGGAGGTTCCTTGATGCTGGTTTATTACCGGTTCTCTCGTTTATCCTCTCAAGGGAGGTTCCTTGATGCTGATTTAATACTGGTTCTCTCGTTTATCCTCTCTAGGGAGGTTCCTTGATGCTGGTTTATTACTGGTTCTCTCGTTTATCCTCTAAAGGGAGGCTCCTTGATGCTGGTTTAGTACTGGTTTAATACTGGTACTCTCGTTTATCCTCTCAATGGAGGTTCCTTGATGCTGGTTTATTGCTGGTTCTCTCGTTTATCCTCTCTAGGGAGGTTCCTTGATGCTGGTTTAATTCTGGTTCTCTCGTTTATCCTCTCAAGAGAGGTTCCTTGATGCTGGTTTAATTCTGGTTCTCTCGTTTATCCTCTCTAGGGAGGTTCCTTGCTTCTGGTTTAATACTGGTTCTCTCGATTATCCTCTCAAGGGAGGTTCCTTGATGCTGGTTTATTACTGGTTCTCTCTTTTATCCTCTCAAGGGAGGTTCCTTGATGCTGGTTTAATTCTGGTTCTCTCGTTTATCCTCTCAAGAGAGGTTCCTTGATGCTGGTTTAATTCTGGTTCTCTCGTTTATCCTCTCTAGGGAGGTTCCTTGCTTCTGGTTTAATACTGGTTCTCTCGATTATCCTCTCAAGGGAGGTTCCTTGATGCTGGTTTATTACCGGTTCTCTCGTTTATCCTCTCAAGGGAGGTTCCTTGATGCTGGTTTAATACTGGTTCTCTCGTTTATCCTCTCTAGGGAGGTTCCTTGATGCTGGTTTATTACTGGTTCTCTCGTTTATCCTCTAAAGGGAGGCTCCTTGATGCTGGTTTAGTACTGGTTTAATACTGGTACTCTCGTTTATCCTATCTAGGGAGGTTCCTTGATGCTGGTTTAAAAATGCCTCTCTCGTTTATCCTCTAAAGGGAGGCTCCTTGATGCTGGTTTAGTACTGGTTTAATACTGGTTCTCTCGTTTATCCTCTCTACGGAGGTTCCTTGATGCTGGTTTATTACTGGTTCTCTCGTTTATCCTCTCTAGGGAGGTTCCTTGATGCTGGTTTATTACTGGTTCTCTCGTTTATCCTCTCTAGGGAGGTTCCTTGATGCTGGTTTATTGCTGGTTCTCTCGTTTATCCTCTCTAGGGAGGTTCCATGATGCTGGTTTAATTCTGGTTCTCTCGTTTATCCTCTCAAGAGAGGTTCCTTGATGCTGGTTTAATTCTGGTTCTCTCGTTTATCCTCTCTAGGGAGGTTCCTTGCTTCTGGTTTAATACTGGTTCTCTCGATTATCCTCTCAAGGGAGGTTCCTTGATGCTGGTTTATTACTGGTTCTCTCTTTTATCCTTTCAATGGAGGTTCCTTGATGCTGGTTTAATTCTGGTTCTCTCGTTTATCCTCTCAAGAGAGGTTCCTTGATGCTGGTTTAATTCTGGTTCTCTCGTTTATCCTCTCTAGGGAGGTTCCTTGCTTCTGGTTTAATACTGGTTCTCTCGATTATCCTCTCAAGGGAGGTTCCTTGATGCTGGTTTATTACCGGTTCTCTCGTTTATCCTCTCAAGGGAGGTTCCTTGATGCTGGTTTAATACTGGTTCTCTCGTTTATCCTCTCTAGGGAGGTTCCTTGATGCTGGTTTATTACTGGTTCTCTCGTTTATCCTCTAAAGGGAGGCTCCTTGATGCTGGTTTAGTACTGGTTTAATACTGGTACTCTCGTTTATCCTCTCAATGGAGGTTCCTTGATGCTGGTTTATTGCTGGTTCTCTCGTTTATCCTCTCTAGGGAGGTTCCTTGATGCTGGTTTAATTCTGGTTCTCTCGTTTATCCTCTCAAGAGAGGTTCCTTGATGCTGGTTTAATTCTGGTTTTCTCGTTTATCCTCTCTAGGGAGGTTCCTTGCTTCTGGTTTAATACTGGTTCTCTCGATTATCCTCTCAAGGGAGGTTCCTTGATGCTGGTTTATTACTGGTTCTCTCTTTTATCCTCTCAAGGGAGGTTCCTTGATGCTGGTTTAATTCTGGTTCTCTCGTTTATCCTCTCAAGAGAGGTTCCTTGATGCTGGTTTAATTCTGGTTCTCTCGTTTATCCTCCCTAGGGAGGTTCCTTGCTTCTGGTTTAATACTGGTTCTCTCGATTATCCTCTCAAGGGAGGTTCCTTGATGCTGGTTTATTACCGGTTCTCTCGTTTATCCTCTCAAGGGAGGTTCCTTGATGCTGGTTTAATACTGGTTCTCTCGTTTATCCTCTCTAGGGAGGTTCCTTGATGCTGGTTTATTACTGGTTCTCTCGTTTATCCTCTAAAGGGAGGCTCCTTGATGCTGGTTTAGTACTGGTTTAATACTGGTACTCTCGTTTATCCTCTCAATGGAGGTTCCTTGATGCTGGTTTATTGCTGGTTCTCTCGTTTATCCTCTCTAGGGAGGTTCCTTGATGCTGGTTTAATTCTGGTTCTCTCGTTTATCCTCTCAAGAGAGGTTCCTTGATGCTGGTTTAATTCTGGTTTTCTCGTTTATCCTCTCTAGGGAGGTTCCTTGCTTCTGGTTTAATACTGGTTCTCTCGATTATCCTCTCAAGGGAGGTTCCTTGATGCTGGTTTATTACTGGTTCTCTCTTTTATCCTCTCAAGGGAGGTTCCTTGATGCTGGTTTAATTCTGGTTCTCTCGTTTATCCTCTCAAGAGAGGTTCCTTGATGCTGGTTTAATTCTGGTTCTATCGTTTATCCTCTCTAGGGAGGTTCCTTGCTTCTGGTTTAATACTGGTTCTCTCGATTATCCTCTCAAGGGAGGTTCCTTGATGCTGGTTTATTACCGGTTCTCTCGTTTATCCTCTCAAGGGAGGTTCCTTGATGCTGGTTTAATACTGGTTCTCTCGTTTATCCTCTCTAGGGAGGTTCCTTGATGCTGGTTTATTACTGGTTCTCTCGTTTATCCTCTAAAGGGAGGCTCCTTGATGCTGGTTTAGTACTGGTTTAATACTGGTACTCTCGTTTATCCTATCTGGGGAGGTTCCTTGATGCTGGTTTAAAAATGCCTCTCTCGTTTATCCTCTAAAGGGAGGCTCCTTGATGCTGGTTTAGTACTGGTTTAATACTGGTTCTCTCGTTTATCCTCTCTAGGGAGGTTCCTTGATGCTGGTTTATTACTGGTTCTCTCGTTTATCATCTCTAGGGAGGTTCCTTGATGCTGGTTTATTACTGGTTCTCTCGTTTATCCTCTAAAGGGAGGCTCCTCGATGCTGGTTTAGTACTGGTTTAATACTGGTACTCTCGTTTATCCTCTCTAGGGAGGTTCCTTGATGCTGGTTTAAAACTGCCTCTATCGTTTATCATCTAAATCGAGGCTCCTTGATGCTGGTTTAGTACTGGTTTAATACTGGTTTTCTCTTTTATCCTCTCAATGGAGGTTCCTTGATGCTGGTTTATTGCTGGTTCTCTCGTTTATCCTCTCTAGGGAGGTTCCTTGATGCTGGTTTAATTCTGGTTCTCTCGTTTAACCTCTCAAGAGAGGTTCCTTGATGCTGGTTTAATTCTGGTTCTCTCGTTTATCCTCTCTAGGGAGGTTCCTTGCTTCTGGTTTAATACTGGTTCTCTCGATTATCCTCTCAAGGGAGGTTCCTTGATGCTGGTTTATTACTGGTTCTCTCTTTTATCCTTTCAATGGAGGTTCCTTGATGCTGGTTTAATTCTGGTTCTCTCGTTTATCCTCTCAAGAGAGGTTCCTTGATGCTGGTTTAATTCTGGTTCTCTCGTTTATCCTTTCTAGGGAGGTTCCTTGCTTCTGGTTTAATACTGGTTCTCTCGATTATCCTCTCAAGGGAGGTTCCTTGATGCTGGTTTATTACCGGTTCTCTCGTTTATCCTCTCAAGGGAGGTTCCTTGATGCTGGTTTAATACTGGTTCTCTCGTTTATCCTCTCTAGGGAGGTTCCTTGATGCTTGTTTATTACTGGTTCTCTCGTTTATCCTCTAAAGGGAGGCTCCTTGATGCTGGTTTAGTACTGGTTTAATACTGGTTCTCTCGTTTATCCTCTCTAGGGAGGTTCCTTGATGCTGGTTTATTACTGGTTCTCTCGTTTATCCTCTAAAGGGAGGCTCCTCGATGCTGGTTTAGTACTGGTTTAATACTGGTTCTCTCTTTTATCCTCTCAATGGAGGTTCCTTGATGCTGGTTTATTGCTGGTTCTCTCGTTTATCCTCTCTAGGGAGGTTCCTTGATGCTGGTTTAATTCTGGTTCTCTCGTTTATCCTCTCAAGAGAGGTTCCTTGATGCTGGTTTAATTCTTGTTCTCTCGTTTATCCTCTCTAGGGAGGTTCCTTGCTTCTGGTTTAATACTGGTTCTCTCGATTTTCCTCTCAAGGGAGGTTCCTTGATGCTGGTTTATTACCGGTTCTCTCGTTTATCCTCTCAAGGGAGGTTCCTTGATGCTGGTTTAATACTGGTTCTCTCGTTTATCCTCTCTAGGGAGGTTCCTTGATGCTGGTTTATTACTGGTTCTCTCGTTTATCCTCTAAAGGGAGGCTCCTTGATGCTGGTTTAGTACTGGTTTAATACTGGTACTCTCGTTTATCCTATCTAGGGAGGTTCCTTGATGCTGGTTTAAAAATGCCTCTCTCGTTTATCCTCTAAAGGGAGGCTCCTTGATGCTGGTTTAGTACTGGTTTAATACTGGTTCTCTCGTTTATCCTCTCTAGGGAGGTTCCTTGATGCTGGTTTATTACTGGTTCTCTCGTTTATCCTCTAAAGGGAGGCTCCTTGATGCTGGTTTAGTACTGGTTTAATACTGGTACTCTCGTTTATCCTATCTAGGGAGGTTCCTTGATGCTGGTTTAAAAATGCCTCTCTCGTTTATCGTCTAAAGGGAGGCTCCTTGATGCTGGTTTAGTACTGGTTTAATACTGGTTCTCTCGTTTATCCTCTCTAGGGAGGTTCCTTGATGCTGGTTTATTACTGGTTCTCTCGTTTATCATCTCTAGGGGGGTTCCTTGATGCTGGTTTATTACTGGTTTAATACTGGTACTCTCGTTTATCCTCTCTAGGGAGGTTCCTTGATGCTGGTTTAAAACTGCCTCTATCGTTTATCATCTAAATGGAGGCTCCTTGATGCTGGTTTATTACTGGTTTAATACTGATTCTCTCGTTTATCCTCTGAAGGGAGGCTCCTTGATGCTGGTTTATTACTGGTTCTCTCGTTTATCATCTCTAGGGAGGTTCCTTGATGCTGGTTTATTACTGGTTTAATACTGGTACTCTCGTTTATCCTCTCTAGGGAGGTTCCTTGATGCTGGTTTAAAACTGCCTCTATCGTTTATCATCTAAATGGAGGCTCCTTGATGCTGGTTTAGTACTGGTTTAATACTGGTTCTCTCTTTTATCCTCTCAATGGAGGTTCCTTGATGCTGGTTTATTGCTGGTTCTCTCGTTTATCCTCTCTAGGAGGTTCCTTGATGCTTGTTTAATTCTGGTTCTCTCGTTTATCCTCTCAAGAGAGGTTCCTTGATGCTGGTTTAATTCTGGTTCTCTCGATTATCCTCTCTAGGGAGGTTCCTTGCTTCTGGTTTAATACTGGTTCTCTCGATTATCCTCTCAAGGGAGGTTCCTTGATGCTGGTTTATTACCGGTTCTCTCGTTTATCCTCTCAAGGGAGGTTCCTTGATGCTGGTTTAATACTGGTTCTCTCGTTTATCCTCTCTAGGGAGGTTCCTTGATGCTGGTTTATTACTGGTTCTCTCGTTTATCCTCTAAAGGGAGGCTCCTTGATGCTGGTTTAGTACTGGTTTAATACTGGTACTCTCGTTTATCCTATCTAGGGAGGTTCCTTGATGCTGGTTTAAAAATGCCTCTCTCGTTTATCCTCTAAAGGGCGGCTCCTTGATGCTGGTTTAGTACTGGTTTAATACTGGTTCTCTCGTTTATCCTCTCTAGGGAGGTTCCTTGATGCTGGTTTAATACTGGTTCTCTCGTTTATCCTCTAAAGGGAGGCTCCTTGATGCTGGTTTAGTACTGGTTTAATACTGGTTCTCTCGTTTATCCTCTAAAGAGAGGTTCCTTGATGCTGGTGAGGGCTCTTGATCAAGGGAATTGGATCTGTGGTCAAGTTCCCTGAATTATGTCCGGGTGCCTTCGACCCCCCCCCCCCACAGGTGCTCTATATATCATACGAGTTTAGCGCTTCCCCATAATAATTATGATTAATCAATAATAATTGTGATAATTGAAGATTGAGACACTTATGCAACATATGTGAATCTTTATTAATAAAGATTCCCATATGTTGCATATGTGTCTAAGTCTTCAATAATAATTGTAATAATTATAGTAATAATAATAATAATAATAATAATAATAATAATAATAATAATAATAATAATAATTGTTCAGGGAAGGTTTGAGCTTGCTACCATCTGCAGCTCACAAGACTGCCATCCCCACGAGCCCCTTTGGGGCGGGGCAGATGACAGACCAGAGGCCTAGCTTCTCCCTACGAGCCCCGTGAGGGCGGGGACTGTGGCTAGGCCTGGGGACACTTGGTCCCAAAGATGAGGGGGTACTTGTACCTCCTCCCATGGGAGACTTAGGTCTCGAGACACTCTCCAGATAGGGAGCCAAGGCCGGGTCACCACTGCTTGGAAAAGACCCGGGCCGGGAGAGTACCGGCGAATAAAAAAAAAATAATAATTAATAATTCTCTCATTTATATAAAGGATTTTGAATATTATTATGTATTATGCAGAGATATAAATTAAGTCGTCAGTCACTACAGGAAGGCTATAGTATTTTGTTAAGGAAATTGTACAATGTTCTCTGACACAGTACTCAAGGGATTGCCTATTGGTGTTTATGTGAATAAGTAGGTAAGTAGGGTAACTATGTATGACAGAAAGTATGTTAGAAAGTATGTATATGAGAAAGTATTTATGTAACATTGTATGTAAAAACGTTAGAAAGTTGAAGAGAAAGTATTTAAGAAAGGAAATGTGTAAGAAAGTTTGAAAATATATACGAATGTTAGAAATTATGTATATAAGGTAGTTTGAAAGTTTATGTAAAGTTAGAAAGTATGTAAATAAGAAAGTTAGAATGTAAATAAGAAAGTTAGAAAGTATGTATTTAGAAAGTTATAACTTAAGTATGTTTATAAGTAAGTAAGTTTGTAAGTAAAGCAAGAAATATGAGTGAGAAAGCAAGTAAGCAAATTACTAAATTTTTCAAATTTGAGAACAAAACATACACGAAATTACAATGTTGTGTAACGAACTTATATTACTGACAAACAATTCACGAAATCGTAACAACAGGGTTGCAAACAAACCACGAAACAGGTGGAGGTTAATCCACGAAGCAGGTGGAGGTTAAACCACGAAACAGGTGGAGGTTAATCCACGAAGCAGGTGGAGGTTAAACCACGAAACAGGTGGAGGTTAATCCACGAAGCAGGTGGAGGTTAAACCACGAAACAGGTGGAGGTTAAACCACAAAACAGGTGGAGGTTAATCCACGAAACAGGTGGAGGTTAAACCACGAAACAGGTGGAGGTTAATCCACGAAACAGGTGGAGGTTAAACCACAAAACTGGTGGAGGTTAAACCACGAAACAGGTGGAGATTAAACCACGAAACAGGTGGAGGTTAATCCACGAAACAGGTGGAGGTTAAACCACGAAACAGGTGGAGGTTAATCCACGAAACAGGTGGAGGTTAAACCACAAAACTGGTGGAGGTTAAACCACGAAACAGGTGGAGATTAAACCACGAAACAGGTGGAGGTTAAACCACGAAACAGGTGGAGGTTAAACCACGAAACAGGTGGAGATTAAACCACGAAACAGGTGGAGGTTAAACCACAAAACAGGTGGAGGTTAAACCACGAAACAGGTGGAGGTTAAACCACGAAACAGGTGGAGGTTAAACCACGAAACAGGTGGAGATTAAACCACGAAACAGGTGGAGGTTAAACCACAAAACAGGTGGAGGTTAAACCACGAAACAGGTGGAGGTTAAACCACGAAACAGGTGAAGGTTAAACCACGAATCAGGTGGAGGCTAAACCACGAAACAGGTGGAGGTTAAACCACGAAACAGGTGGAGGTTAAACCACGAAGCAGGTGGAGGTTAAACCACGAAACAGGTGGAGGTTAATCCACGAAACAGGTGGAGGTTAAACCACGAAACAGGTGGAGGTTAAACCACGAAACAGGTGGAGGTTAAACCACGAAACAGGTGGAGGTTAAACCACGAAACAGGTGGAGGTTAAACCACGAAACAGGTGGAGGTTAAACCACGAAACAGGTGGAGGTAAAACCATGAAATAGGTGGAGGTTAAACCACGAAACAGGTGGGGGTTAAACCACGAAACAGGTGGAGGTTAAACCACGAAACAGGTGAATGCTAAACCACGAAACAGGTGGAGGTTAAACCACGAAACAGGTGAAGGCTAAACCACGAAAAAGGTGGAGGTTAAACCGCGAAACAGGTGTAGGTTAAACCACGAAACAGGTGGGGGTTAAACCATGATACAGGTGGAGGTTAAACCACGAAACAGGTGAAGGTTAAACCACGAAACAAGTGGAGGTTAAACCACGAAAGAGGTGGAGGTTAAACCACGAAACAGGTGGAGGCTAAACCACGAAACAGGTGGAGGTTAAACCACGAAACAGGTGGAAGTTAAACCCACGACCAGTGAGTTCTAGAACTCTTAAAACTCCACCCGTT
Source organism: Cherax quadricarinatus (assembly GCF_038502225.1). NCBI lineage: Eukaryota > Metazoa > Arthropoda > Malacostraca > Decapoda > Parastacidae > Cherax > Cherax quadricarinatus. Next base: position 8,755 of record NW_027196315.1, on the reverse strand, counting down.
AAGTGGCTTGACACATAGAAAGTACATGACACATATTTATCCCATGATAACTAAATAAATTACTCAGTTCCATTGGCTAGTTTACCTCGGCTAAGCTATGAACAATATATATATGTATATATCAGAGTAATGTAACTAATGGTTATAACTTTTCAAAGGGGTGGACTGATAAGCCAGAGGAACATAATAACTTAAGGGGGAACACTGCAGCAGGCTTGTTGGCCCTTACTAGGCAGGTCCTTCACAATCCATCTCACTAACAGAATATTGGCCCAACCCAATTTTCAATGCTACCCAATCAAATCGAACCCGTCTCACTCGTGTATTTACCCAACCTAAATTTGAAACTACTCAAGGTTTTAGCATTAATAATCCTACTAGGCAGACTGTTCCACTCATCAACTACCCTATTTCCAAACCAGTACTTTCCTATATCCTTTCTAAATCTAAACTTGTCTAATTTGAGTCCATTGGAGAGATATCCTCAAGACTTTATTTACATACCATTTGTTAATACCCATATTCCACTTGTACACGTCGATCGTCGAGCATTGAAAATTGGATTGGTCAAATTTTTGTTAGTGAGATGAATTGTAAAGGACCTGCCTAGTATGGGCCAACAGGCCTGCTGCAGTGTTCCTCCTTTCTTATGTTCTTATGTTCTTATCATGTCTCTCTCATTCTTCGTCTTACAAGTGAATGTAATTTATGGGTCTTCAAACTTTCTTCATGCGGAAGGTCTCCGTCAGATGACCAAAAGCTCCAATGGGTGGAAACACTTGTCGTGTTTCTTGACAAACCTTACCTAACTTAGGTTATAAATGAGTCACAGGTTGTAGACATACATCAGCGACACATAATCTTGTAGACATGTATCAGTGATATGTAATACTATAGACATATGTCGCTGATACTCGATGCTGTATACACATATCGGTGATACATAATGTTGTAGATGAATGGTTCAGGGAACCGACACATGTCGGTTCCCTGAACTATTCATCTACAATCCTGTCAGATTGTGATGAATGGTTTGAAAAACCGACAAGTTGAAGATTGAGACACTTATGCAGCATATGGGAATCTTTATTCAGGAAACGTTTCGCCACACAGTGGCTTCATCAGTCCAATACAAAGAGGAAGGCGTAAGGAGAGGAGGAGAGTGAGGTAATCAGTCCCTCAACCTGGAGTCGATGTGTTCAGTCCATCAATCTAGTAGAATGTACTTCTTGGGATCTTAATACTTGGGAATTCTTCGCTTGCCTAACCCTTGGGCACGGCCTTGGGCACGACCTTGGGCACGACCTACTTCCACATTGGACAAATGTGACACCACCTACGACTGCTGCACCTCTCCTGCCATACGGTTTATAAGCTCCTTCTCCGCTCATATGCCATATTCTATTCAAGATTGATGGACTGAACACATCGACTCAAGGCTGAGGGACTGATTACCTCATTCTCCTGTTCTTCAAGTTTATCCTTTATATAGACTGATGAAGGCACTGCGTGGCGAAACGTTTCCTCAATAAAGATACGCAAGAGTTACACATGTGTCTAATTTAACATACATAATGTTGTGGATGTTCAATATTATGTATCACCATTATGCTTACAATTTCCCATACACTTACCATACTTAAAACAATTCACAATACCGTGACTGGAACGATACACAAATATCCCGCACATAGAAAAGAGGAGCTTACCACGACGTTTCGTTAGTGTGACTTTGTAAATGGTCCAAGTCGGACCAAAACGTCGTCGTAAGCTCCTCTCTTCTATGTGCGGGTTGTGTATCGTGGCATATTTCTTCGCCTAACGTTAGAGCTTTATAATTATACAACAGACAGAAGAGAAGTAGTGAGTTTAAACAGAGCAATTATAGAGCCTAACAGAAACATATGTATTATTTTCATGATTGTCAAGACAAATATGAGTGAATACAACTATGTATTAAATTATACTTAGATACAGTTGACCCTCGAATTTCGTCATCCCTTTTCTCTATTTAAAACTGTAGTTATTCTCTATAAAATGTATTTATTATAATATTTCCCATAAGAAATAATGTAAATACAATTAGTACATTCCAGACACCCAAAAATATTAAAAAAAAAATACATTTTAAAGAGAATAACTATAGTTTTGCATACAGAAAAGGGATGACGAAATTCGAGGATTTGATCATATCACTACAAGAACTTACGAATATATTCTGGCTCCCTTTCGCTTTTCTTCGTGTGGTTAGTTAATGGTCTGAGTTGGACCGAAACGTCGTTATAAGTTTCAGTCTAATATGTTCGCCTTATTGGTATATTTCGAACATGAATTACAATAAAAAATAAAAATTAATTTACTCCCAAGTTATAATTAATACCATAAATAACAAATGACACGTAAGAAACAGCATTGCACTTCATAAATAAGAAAGAGTTAGTACTTAGCTATGTAAATAAATGCAGTAGGTTGGTAGCCGCCTCCTTGCGGGACTCCGGCCAGCGAATATTATTATTATGTATCGTGAACCCGCATTTGTCTCCCTGTTTTGCGAGTTGTCAGCAGAAACCTGGCGTCTACTGAGTACCTAACTCATTAGATTAGATTTTGCCACTGAAGTGGCTAGTTTATTGTGCTCCCCATATCCAGCCTGTGGACGGTAGCACAAGACCATACGGATACACAAAAGGCCCAGGAACTAGGCCTTAAAAGGATTTAAAGTTCATTTGTATTTATATCTAGAGTTCACGTATCTGTTACAAGCAAATTTGGAAAATTTGCTTAAAATATGTGGTATTTTATTTTCGCTAATATCTGGATATATCACATAGATTATACTGTCTTTCTCTATATTCCTCAATAAGTGGATAAATAAACACATAGTGTTCAAGATAGTACCCATTGGATTGGCCACATACTTGTAACCAAGCCTAAGCCTGGCCATTACAGCATCAAACTGCCAGAAGTACTTGTAACCAAGCCTAAGCCTGGCCACTACAACATCAAACTGCCAGAAGTATTTGTAACCAAGCCTAAGCCTGGCCACTACAACATCAAACTGCCAGAAGTACTTGTAACCAAGCCTAAGCCTGGCCACTACAACATCAAACTGCCAGAAGTACTTGTAACCAAGCCTAAGCCTGGCCACTACAACATCAAACTGCCAGAAGTATTTGTAACCAAGCCTAAGCCAGGCCACTACAACATCAAACTGCCAGAAGTACTTCTAACCAAGCCTAAGCCAGGCCACTACAACATCAAACTGCCAGAAGTACTTGTAACCAAGCCTAAGCCTGGCCACTACAACATCAAACTGCCAGAAGTATTTGTAACCAAGCCTAAGCCTGGCCACTACAACATCAAACTACCAGAAGTACGTGTAACCAAGCCTAAGCCAGGCCACTACAACATCAAACTGCCAGAAGTACTTGTAACCAAGCCTAAGCCTGGCCACTACAACATCAAACTGCCAGAAGTACTTGCAACCAAGCCTAAGCCTGGCCACTACAACATCAAACTGCCAGAAGTACGTGTAACCAAGCCTAAGCCTGGCCACTACAACATCAAACTGCCAGAAGTACTTGTAACCAAGCCTAAGCCTGGCCACTACAACATCAAACTGCCAGAAGTACTTGTAACCAAGCCTAATCCTGGTCACTACAACATCTAACTGCCAGAAGTACGTGTAACCAAGCCTAAGCCTGGCCACTACAACATCAAACTGCCAGAAGTACTTGTAACCAAGACTAAGCCTGGCCACTACAACATCAAACTGCCAGAAGTACTTGTAACCAAGCCTAATCCTGGTCACTACAACATCAAACTGCCAGAAGTACGTGTAACCAAGCCTAAGCCTGGCCACTACAACATCAAACTGCCAGAAGTACTTGTAACCAAGCCTAAGCCTGGCCACTACAACATCAAACTGCCAGAAGTACTTGTAACCAAGCCTAAGCCTGGCCACTACAACATCAAACTGCCAGAAGAACTTGTAACCAAGCCTAATCCTGGTCACTACAACATCAAACTGCCAGAAGTACGTCTAACCAAGCCTAAGCCTGGCCACTACAACATCAAACTGCCAAAAGTACTTGTAACCAAGCCTAAGCCTGGCCACTACAACATCAAACTGCCAGAAGTACGTGTAACCAAGCCTAAGCCTGGCCACTAGAACATCAAAGTGCCAGAAGTACGTGTAACCAAGCCTAAGCCTGGCCACTACAACATCAAACTGCCAGAAGTACGTGTAACCAAGCCTAAGCCTGGCCACTACAACATCAAACTGCCAGAAGTACGTGTAACCAAGCCTAAGCCTGGCCACTACAACATCAAACTGCCAGAAGTACGTGTAACCAAGCCTAAGCCTGGCCACTACAACATCAAACTGCCAGAAGTACGTGTAACCAAGCCTAAGCCTGGCCACTACAACATCAAACTGCCAGAAGTACGTGTAACCAAGCCTAAGCCTGGCCACTACAACATCAAACTGCCAGAAGTACGTGTAACCAAGCCTAAGCCTGGCCACTAGAACATCAAAGTGCCAGAAGTACGTGTAACCAAGCCTAAGCCTGGCCACTACAACATCAAACTGCCAGAAGTACTTGTAACCAAGCCTAAGCCTGGCCACTACAACATCAAACTGCCAGAAGTACTTGTAACCAAGCCTAAGCCTGGCCACTACAACATCAAACTGCCAGAAGAACTTGTAACCAAGCCTAATCCTGGTCACTACAACATCAAACTGCCAGAAGTACGTCTAACCAAGCCTAAGCCTGGCCACTACAACATCAAACTGCCAGAAGTACTTGTAACCAAGCCTAAGCCTGGCCACTACAACATCAAACTGCCAGAAGTACGTGTAACCAAGCCTAAGCCTGGCCACTAGAACATCAAAGTGCCAGAAGTACGTGTAACCAAGCCTAAGCCTGGCCACTACAACATCAAACTGCCAGAAGTACGTGTAACCAAGCCTAAGCCTGGCCACTACAACATCAAACTGCCAGAAGTACGTGTAACCAAGCCTAAGCCTGGCCACTACAACATCAAACTGCCAGAAGTACGTGTAACCAAGCCTAAGCCTGGCCACTACAACATCAAACTGCCAGAAGTACGTGTAACCAAGCCTAAGCCTGGCCACTACAACATCAAACTGCCAGAAGTACGTGTAACCAAGCCTAAGCCTGGCCACTACAACATCAAACTGCCAGAAGTACGTGTAACCAAGCCTAAGCCTGGCCACTAGAACATCAAAGTGCCAGAAGTACGTGTAACCAAGCCTAAGCCTGGCCACTACAACATCAAACTGCCAGAAGTACTTGTAACCAAGCCTAAGCCTGGCCACTACAACATCAAACTGCCAGAAGTACTTGTAACCAAGCCTAAGCCTGGCCACTACAACATCAAACTGCCAGAAGTACTTGTAACCAAGCCTAAGCCAGGCCACTACAACATCAAACTGCCAGAAGTACGTGTAATCAAGCCTAAGCCAGGCCACTACAACATCAAACTGCCAGAAGTACTTGTAACCAAGCCTAAGCCTGGCCACTACAACATCAAACTGCCAGAAGTACTTGTAACCAAGCCTAAGCCTGGCCACTACAACATCAAACTGCCAGAAGTACTTGTAACCAAGCCTAAGCCAGGCCACTACAACATCAAACTGCCAGAAGTACGTGTAACCAAGCCTAAGCCTGGCCACTACAACATCAAACTGCCAGAAGTACTTGTAACCAAGCCTAAGCCTGGCCACTACAACATCAAACTGCCAGAAGTACGTGTAACCAAACCTAAGCCAGGCCACTACAACATCAAACTGCCAGAAGTACTTGTAACCAAGCCTAAGCCTGGCCACTACAACATCAGACTGTCTGTTCAGAGTGGATATTGCTTCATAAACTTACTTATCTACATTCCAGTTATTATAGTGGGTTATAGATGTGCTCATTACTATAAGATTCAGTTTTATTAATTACTTCTCTCTCCGTATTATTCCAGTGCTAGACACAGATACGTCAAAGTTGTATTCTACATTTTCCTTTCAGAGTACTTTTCGTGGCTAACATATCAGTTTTATCATGAAGGAGTAATCCATTATCTGATGAAATCAGATATTGGATTGTTGAGTATCTATGTCTGGCCTCTAAAATGAGCATACTGGTAGTCATTATGTGAATCAAGAGCCTTCAGTTAAGACATACAATCAGTAATTATCACAGAGCTAAACTCAGTGTCACAGGTTAGCTTTAGCTCCATTAG